>NC_053488.1:50287816-50512243 GCF_015227805.2 Hirundo rustica
TGGAAAGACAAAAGTGCACCTCAGTTCCCACTATAAAGGTTATTTTGTTTCAGAATAAACACTAGAGCTTCTTGATGTGGAGGAATTCATAGACTATTTTTGTTTTCTTTTGGATTAATGTAAGATTTGAGATGTCAGAGTATGTGTTTAAGAGCAAAAAGCAATCATTTCTTAACCACTGTGGGAAAGCAATTTGTCAGTAAGGAAAGAAGTGTTGCATTCATGCATTAATCAAGGCAAGTTTGACCAATAAATCTTCAGCAGATATAAATGGTATTTGAAAATTTAATACTAGATTTAAACATAGTTGTAAATTGTTACCACAAGTAAAAACATTTCAAATATCAACTCAAAATTGAGCAGCAGAACAACAACTTCAGGGACAGCAACCAGGAGCAGAAATTTCATTTGCTCATTATGTTTAGCTGAAAAGCTTTTGTAGTGAAACTCTGTCTGTTTGGAAATCCAAAGGATATCATTTAGTTCATTTCTCACAGCAAAAGTAAAAGTAGCTAAACCTCAGCTCAATGCTCACTGCAAGATTCCAATTTTTGGAAAAAGGAATGTATTTAAATAGAAGAGTCAAACCTAATGAGGTTTCATATTTTCAACCCAGGGGAAAAAATTGACCATAAAATTCTACAGCAATTCTACAGTCTATTTCATTTTATTTTAATGGATGACTCTAGAGGTTATTGAAACTCATGCAATACATTAAAGAAAGCATTTTAGACAAGATCCAAAAATGTTTGAACTGTATCTCTGCCTGCTGTGGTTTTATTTTCTCTTTACTGAACATTTACATTTTTAGAGTTTTCCTAAAAAGAGGTTACAATTTTGAGTTCAATGCAAAGAAGTAAAGAGTACAAGATATTCCATGATATTAATTTTTTAGTTTTTTGACTGCAAGTCAATGGTTGCTTTTTGGCCAACACTACAAGAACACAGCCTTTCAGAGAGAGAAAAGTTATACCAAGTTTTAGAAATGGAAAGAAAGCCAAAACTGTCAGTAGATCACAAAGAAGGAGCTCATCAAGAGACCTGTGCCCAAGTAACACACAGTAAGGGTCAAGAAAACATTTCACAAGTTCATTTAAAATTGTTTCAGGCTTTAGACACTCACAAAAAAAAAGGAAAAAAAATGTTTAAAGGCTACAAAAAAAATTTAGGAAAACCAAAAATGAAAGAGTGTGATTTTGACTCTGTTTAATCACCAAAACCCCTGAAAATTCATTATTCTACTCCTTTTATGATGAAAGAATGTTTTACTGGGGGGGGGGGGGGGGGGGGGGGGGGGGGGGAAGTATGTCTTTGTAAAAATACATCCAGTTGGTGACATTTTAAATAAGCTGTTGCTTTCATATTTCCTAGAGAAGACTGACTGTAAATACTGCTTTAACCTTTTCCCTATTTTTTGTGTGTTCTTTATATTTCCTCACTCATATACAGCAGTTAGCTTTTTAGCTAACTTCTTCCTGGTCAGCACACAGAAACAAAACTCCCAAGTGGAGTTCAAAATGTCAAGAAAATCAGCAAAAGCAAAATTTCTCCTCCTATCTGAGAGCTACATTTTCCTTTCCTTTTCTTGCTTACCCTTTTTAAAATAAAATAGCATCTTTATGCAAAGCACCTGGTTCTGAAATATTTTGATACAATCACAACTAAAACTGTCATTGCTGTAAATGGATCAATTAAATAAAAAAAAAAAAAAACCAAAAAAACCCCAAAAACAAACAAAACACACAACCCACAAAAAACCAAAAAAAAAAAAAAAAAAAAAAAAAACCACCACCCTACTGGTGGTTCTTTTTCAGATCACAAGACAGTAGCAAGTAGGCAGTTTTAAAAATATACATTTTTGTGTATCCTTTAAAAATAGACAGTTATATTTTATGAACAAGTACAACTTTCTTTATCTTTGAACAGAGTAATTTTTTTCAATTGTATTAAGCCTTTTACTTGAAGATTTCAATATACCAGTTATAATCTCTATTTTGACACTGAAGTCAGAAAGGCAAAATGGCAAAGCAAGTCAGCAGCACAGATGAGAACAGAAGCCGAACTTCCTTACTCATTGTTGCTTCATATAACTCAATGCTAACACCGTTGCTTTTACAAGACCCATTTGAAGCTACATCACAGTTTCTGAACTAACTTGAATTTTGCCAGTTTTGAAAGGTACTCAGGGCTAAATCCCTTCAGACCTGGACAGTCAAATTAATATGTGGTATTAGCCTTCCTTATTCTAAAAACAGTGAAGGAGCCCCAGTACTTGTGCATCCTGTTCTGAAAATCCTGTCATGGTGGAAGAAATGTTCAACCTGGTTAGATTCAGTTTAGAGTGAGTCTTCTCCCATTCTCCATACTCTGATATCCTTTGGATTTCCAAACAGACACAGTTTCACTACAAAAGATTTTCAGCTAAACACTATGATCAAATGAAATTTATGTTCCAACATCTCACCATCATTTGTCAGGAGAGACCTCCAGCCAGCTACACCAACCCTGAGTGGCAGCAAACTGACTCTCAAACTCTCAAGCAGTTCTCAAACTGCTCCTCATATAACAACTGGATTTGCAGATAATGTTAAACAGCAGGTGGCCTCTGTAAAGAAATTCAGCTCTCTGAACAAAAACATCTGTGCTTTTCCAAACACCGTGAGGAAAGACATAGAGAGGCAGCACCATTCAACCAGTGAGAAAAAACCCTCATTGCAGGGCCATGCTCCTGCCTCAGATTTCGTGTTTTCTTACTGAAGCTGTCACCAGATAAGATCACCTTGTGGACAGGATGAGAAGACAGGAGAACAATTATTAGAACAAGAAGTAAAAGCGCAAGTGGGAAGAAAATGTGTTTTATTCCTCACACTAATGACTGAAAACACCTCTTAATGTCCTTAACAGAGGCAATCAAAATTCCATAAATTTTGTCCGTAAATTAACTCATTCACAACTAAAATGGTCTTTATCTAATAAAGAAATAATTCACATCAGGCTCTAATTCCCCTCCCAACTTAAGATTTGTAAGTTAATCTGTACTGATGTCTTCTGATCCTCTCAACCAATATGGTCCAAAAGTTTTGGCTGCTTCCATCAAGCCTTTTTTTAGTTATTTGATTACATACCCTTGAATTTGTCTCTGACAAATGTAGACGTATACACTTGTTTTCCTCTTATGAGAAATTTCAGATTTAATTTTTAAAAAAAAAAAAAAAGTTACCAAAACTTTGGTTTATATTTCTTATCAATTCACCCTAGTATTCTTGTTTTCTTACATCTCCTGCTTCTAACTAAACTGGCTTCAGCATGCATAGCATGGGGAAAACTCCTGTAGCCTAACACTAAAACACAGAATTTTGGTGCATATAGCTCTGCTTTTGATCCAGAGCAACTTTTATTTATGTATTGTTTTTATAATATTAATCCCTCAACTGGAAAATGGTCCCCTGCTTTGAAAATAGGTGTCTAATCTTCATCTAAGCATTCTTTCATATAACAACATTTACAGTGCCTCAAAATTTAACTTGCTGTTGGAGACCATTATCTGTTCGCTGATCAATTCCACTTGCATCACTCCTCAGTTGTGTCAAATAGAATTGACATCAGCCAAAAAGTCAGCAGGAGGCTAAACTGTCTTTTATTTTTATTTACTGCTGATCAATTCTTAAAACACCAATAAATATATAACTATTTTAATTATAAAAGTGCTGCCAATGTTTCTCGACTGGAACATGCAACAAGGTTTCATCCTCCTCAATAATCTAGTTTGGGAAAGAAAAAAACTAAATTAAAACAACAAATAAATAAAAAGGAAAATTACTATTGCAGAAATTTCTCTCAAAAAGGTGACAAACAACCTTTGTGAAAAGCAAAATGAAAACATTTCAAATAAAATTACCACAGAGAGGATAATCTGCCTTAATATATGTGCTAACATTTCTTGAGAAAATTATTTCTTTTATTGGGATTATTTCTTTTAACCCTATCGCATTCCACAGTGAGGAACTGTGAGGAGTTCGTTTAATAATAGATGGTCTGGAATGAAACTAAGTCAACTGATACAAACATTGTATCTGAGGACCACTTACTGGTAACAAAACAAAACAAAAAAACCAATCCAAGAAATTAAAAGCTGTTACCCAACGAAAGAGGGCTGGAAAAAACAGAGCAGGAGAAGGGGAAATGGAAAAGGAATGGGGAGCGCAAGTGACAGAGAGAGAGAGAGAGAGAGAGAGAGAGAAAAACAGCTTCTTCCAGTTCCCTCTTGCAAGCAGCAATCTGCATCCCTCCCCCACGCTTCTCTGACAACCAGTGTTGAAACAAACCAAAACTAAAATTAAATTGGTTGCTCACAAACCCATTAAGTATTTCTCACAGAATTCACAGGTTTGTGTATGTTGTGAATCAGTGTGCATTAAAAATTATGAGCTTTTCAGCCAGCATAAGCACTGTCCTATGAGCAGACAGTGTTTCTGATAAGCTCAAGAGGAGCTTAGCCCAGGTGCTGTTCATCAAGACTGAGGCCTAAACAAGCATTTCTAAGATAGCAGCACAGCCCAAGGAGGGCAGATATGCAGGATATGCACCACCACAATGTAACTCTTAACAAAAAAGAAAATAGCTTCAAGAGGAAGAAATTCAGGAACTCATTTTCTTCCACTTGTCTAACTATTATATGCTTTAATGTGCCAGGAACTATTTATGTCAACTTATTATCTGAAATTATGGTGATATTCCCTCATTCCAAGCCCAGAAAGACAGTATCCAACATAATTATATGTTATAGGCTAGTTCCATAACTGTACAAATTGAATTTCTTTTGCTTTTTGTTTAGTTATTTAGAGGAATTATCTGATATTATTTGGTTATTTCTGTGTATTACTTTGATTTCCCCATGCATTTTTTATCTCTATGTTGTTGACTTCTGAGGACATGAACTGGGGAACCATCAGTTAATTTGCCTTTGTCTATGCAGCATTACTTTATGTAATGGTTAAGATGACATATACTGTGCAGAGCAACTGAGAGCTCTCTGTCTAATTCTGAGAGAAGGAGGTTGAGAGGGGTCCTCATTGCTCTCTGCAGCTTCTTGAGGAGTGGAGAGGGAAGTGCTGAACACTCTTCCCTGGATCGAGTGACACGTAGGAATGGCTCAGAGCTGCATCAGGAGAGGCAAAGTCTTACATTAGGGAGCATAAACCAACAGTACCTAAACATTGAAAGTAAGCAGCATGAAAATGCCTGTTCAGCTGCTGCCTGTCTAGTGACTGATCGGTGGTCCCTATCTTTTAAGGAGTCACTCCATGGACATAAACAGAAGTTTATGAGTTTATTCAGCGCAGTAGGGAGAATGTGCTCTACACCCACATCCAGTCAACAGCCAGAGCAATTAGACATTTATTCTCAACAGACTCCACAGAACAGTTCATTTTAACCCAAATCTATGAAAAAACAAACAAACAAACAAAAAAACAAACAAACAAACAAAAAAATTCAGCAGATTCACTAGGTGTCACATCTGTGTTTAAAAATGGGGAAACAAACACCAACAAACCAACTTATTTTGTACTTTTTATACTTTTTCTTCAGTTGGAGACCTAGTTATTAAACTAGTGAATCTGTGTTGCCATCTTGTTAAATTAAGAGGCAATGGTTTCTCTTAAGCACAATAGCCCAACCTATATGCTCTCTAATCTGAGTGTGAAGACAGGAACACAGTCTATGAATAAAAGTTCTTCTCTGAGGCCCTTGATTGGATTTGATCTATGAGTTGCTTCATTCTTTACAATCCCTTTGTATCTTTTACAATCCCTTCCAGAGGCGTTGTGAGCCTACAAAGAGTTGAAAAACTACATGGAGTTTGGGTAATATTTGTAAAGAAGAAAGATATATAATTTTTTATTTAACATGCACTTTTAACACTTACAGCAATTCTGATCCAACAAGGAAAAGATTTAATCCCTACAGTAATCATAACACTTAATTTAAAAGAACATAAAGTACTATAAACATGACACAGTAACATTTTAAATTCTCAGTTATATATTGTGATTATATAAATCTCATAATATTTTGACAGCTTGTCAAAAATCACTGAGGATGTGAAATAATGATATCTCTAGTCAGGTCCCCTCACCCTCAGATATATTGCAGATTCAGTTGTTCTCCTTGGACATTACTGCCTGACTGCCCCTTAATCTTCATTGCAAGCACCATGAAACTTTCATGCAACAAGGCAGCTATTAGCTCTCCTTCACATGAACCCTAGATTTGTATTTTAAAGCAAAGTCTTCAACACAACCTATGCATGATGCTTCCAGAAAGAGGGTAATGTTGGACTAAGAAAATAAGAATGACATAGAGATTCCACTTGTAACCTTTTCAAACTATCTGAAACCAGTCATAATAATTTTAAATCAATAAATTTTTGTGAGAATTTAACATTACCCCCAAATAAGGCAACACTTGCTACAGTATTATATAAACCCTGTTTAATTTTATCAGACAAAATACAGTCCATTAAAAAGAATAAAAGGTGTGAAATCCATTAAATTATCCCCTGGAAAGATAACATAAACTTTTGGGGTAGGTTTTTTTGTGTTTGTTTGTTTTGTTTTGTTTTGATTTGATTTGATTTGATTTTTTCCTGGCATTTCATGCAGCTTTTTCATACCTTCAGTATTTTCTTTTCATTAGAAAAGAGTGTTTATATAATTGTTTTTGGCAAAATTTTATCACAAGTATAGGCTATATTCTCAGAATAAAGTTTACAATTACATTCTTTAAAAGTAATACCCATGTGGTTCACGGCAAAGAAGATACAGAACTCATGAATTTGTGAATTAGTGTCCCTAGTTCAACTAGGCTGGTCCTTTTTTAAGATTCAGTTGAGCAGTTTTCATATTACACATTATGTTTAAAGTTGACCAGAACTTTAGTATTTAGTATTTAAGTTTATCAAGGTTCCTCGCTCTTGGGGTCGTATCTTGGCTAGCTCCAGACCCCGGTGTGTTACCCTAATAATGGACTCAAGGTAAAAGACAGAGGCACTCTTTTCTTCCTTGGGAGCATGATCCCACAGGTATATTGTAAAACTCACAGCCCAGGAGGAAAAGAAAGAGGAGGAGCCTTTTTTTTTTTTTTTTTTTTTTTTTTTTTTTTTTTTTTTTTTTTTTTCCCCCCCCGCAGGAATTTTAAACCTGGGGGGAAAGGGGCATGGAGAGGAACCACAACCAATGGGAAACAACTTAGGATGGGGGGTGTAGGGAGGAACCGACCACAGGATACCAACACCAGAACTTATGTGCAAAATATAATAAAACTATTTTTGTGTGCAAATATGATAAACTACCCAGTGCAACATAAAAACAAAAATGAACAATTTAGCGCACTACAACATCTCCCCCCACCCTTTTTTTTTTTTTTTTTTTTTTTTTCCCCACCCCGGAATAAAGTTAAAAGAAAGACATTGGGTCTATTTTGATTCAGAATATTAATTTGTCCACCACTTGTGATTTGCGGGCAAGTTAGGCTGCTCTTGGTCCACCAATTCTCCATGGTTGACTTCTGAGGTAGTAGGGATAAAACTGTTGAAGGCTTTTAAAATTAAACAACATAGAACTCCGAATGCTAACACAATTAAAAACAAAACAACAAAAAACAACAGAATTGTTTTAACTGTGGAAGTCCACCAGCCCAAGAGTCCCCAGCCTCTGAACAGTCCACTGAACCAGTCTTCCGATTCTTGCTTTACTTGTCCAGCCAAGCTTCTCAGTTCTTAGAGGGCGGTGTGGACGTTGGGTGCTTTTGATGTTAAATTCATGCAACAGAGTCCTTGAAATTCTTGGCACTCATGTCTATGCAGTAGCAAGAGACGCTATGTCTGCCTGCCTGCTAGGGATTCCCCTGCAAGCTGGAGAGTATCCAGCCAGTTTTGACACAAGTATACATAGCCCAGGTCCCAAATCACACAACACACGACCAAATGAAATCCGTCATCAGCAGGCTGTAATGATTACAAATCCCACAGAAGAGTGGCTACCAAAGCTGCCCAGAGCAGCTCACAAACCCCAAGAATTAGAACTGTTAGGTTCCTCTCCAGCACCATACTGCATTCACTTTATCTTTACCCCACTGTCTAACACTAAAGCCTTTCACAACATACTACAATATCAAGAAGAGTTCACTACCAAAAGGTGGTGTAATATTCTAAGCCATGTTACAGCAGACAATCCATACCATTCACATCCCAAAAGCCCAAAAGGTTAAGCCCTTGGGGATTAACTCCTATACCTGGTGATGGTATGGCTTGGACTTGGCAATTAGGGCAGGTAGCCACGATGGCTTGAGCCTGACCCTGTGTTAGTGGAAGTGATGCATCAGGCCTGGTGCATTTTGATGGTATTGTTGGTGACTTAGCTTTGCCTGTTGAAAAACATCTGGAAGATGTGCCATTTCTGCTGGGGCTGCAAGGGAATCTGCCTTGTGATTACCCTCTGCGATCTCACCTGGCAAATCGATATGCGACCTTACGTGCATCACATAAAATGGGTGCTCTCGATGTGAACTAAATAAATTCGTTTTGAGAGCAGCTTGAAGAGATGCTCATTCCTGATGTCTTTGAGAACTGCCTACTCTGCCCTGGACATTACCCCCACCACATAGGCTGAGTCAGTGACAAAATTAATTGGCTCTGAGAATTTCTCAAATGTTCTCATGACTGCAGCCAGTTCAGCGTCTTGGGACGATCCCTCCACAAACTGCACATCAGCTTCCCAGTGCTGAGTTTGTGGATTTCTCGAAGTCATCACCAACTTGTGGGACGCACCGGACGCATCAGTGAACATTGAGAGCTCTGAGCGGCCTATGACTCCCTTTCTCATGAGGAATGAGGTGGAACTCCTCAATGAATAACTTGTGTGACGGGGTGTGGACTGATATTTGTCCACTGTAGCTGTCCAGGGATAACTGGAGGTTGGCATTTCCCTGGAGCAGACACTCGAACATCTCTTCAGTCAGTCTCTTGGGAGAGTTCCTTCCCTCCTTAGAAAGCATGACTGGGAGGTGAATACACGCAAAGTCACGACTTGCCAGCTCACGCAGTCTCAACCTGGCTTTTTGGATCAGCTGAGCTATCAGCTCTTGTGGCCTTGTGATGGTCTTGGATCGTTGGTGGCAGAGGAAAACCCACTGTATTATTAAGTGTGAATCTCTCTGCCCTTCGATCCATTGGAATATCAAACCATGCAAGTGTGGCAACTTTCCCGAAACAATGAATTTGGAAGGCAGCTCAGGCTGATAATGGTGAGCTTGTCTCTTGGTCAAAGCTTTTTGTGCTTTGTTGATTGCAGTTTTTGCCTCTGGGGTAAGTTCTCTGGGAGAGATCATCTCTCTCTCCCCCTTCAATAATTTGTTGAGGGGTTCTAAGTCCTTGTTGGTGAGATCTAGCCAGGGCCTGACCCAGTTCAATGACCCACACAGGGAATGGAGATCTGCTAGGGTTTTGGGATCACTCTTGATTTCCAATTTTTGTGGAACAATGGTCTGCGCAGTGATCTCCAAACCCAGGTACTTCCAAGGTGGCACCCTTTGAACTTTGTCTTCCTGCAGTTGGAATACAGCAGAGGTTAAAACTTTAACCACTAGGTCAAGTGTGTGTTGGAGTATAGTGTCATTGGGGGCACACACAAGCACATCATCCATGTAATGGAGAATGATGGCTTCCCTTCTTTTGGCGCACACTGGGGACAGCAATGAAGCCACATACCACCAGCAGATGGAAGGACTGCATTTCATCCCTTGAGGCAGAACCTTCCAGTGGTAGCACTTCATTGCGGCTTCTCAATTAATGGTAGGAACTGAGAATGCAGACTGTGGAGCATCTTCTGGGTGTAGTGGAATTTGGAAGAAACAGTCCTTGATGTCTAGGACAACCAATTGCCAGTTTCAAGGGAGCATTGTTGGGGAAACCATCTCTGGTTGGAGTGACCCCATGTCCTCAATTGTTTATTTCCCGGAGGTCATGGAGGAGCCTACACTTACCCTTCCCTGGCTTTTTTATTACAAAGATTGGGGAATTCCAAGGACTGGTTGTCTCTTCTACGTGACCTTTGGCAAATTGCTCCTCTACAAGCTCCTTGAGCACCTTCAGCTTTTCCTTACTGAGTGGCAAATGATTTATCCAGACTGGGGTGTCATCCAGCCGTGTTAACCTTTGGGTAGGGCGCTCTACAGTGGCTGCTTCTAAAAATCCTGGGGTTTTTTAAGGATAACTAATCTGACCCCACACTGGGACATGGTGTTTCTCCCCAACAAGGGTGGCTTATAATCAATGACAAATGGATGAACACTGGCCATTTTTCTGTCCGGCCCCTCAACTTGCACAATGTTTTTTGAGATTTTCACCGATTGGAGCCCTCCTATACCTTGAAGTTTGCCAGCTACAGGTTGCAAGTCCCAATATGATGGCCACATCTTTTCGGGTATAACTGTAGCATCTTATCCAATGTCAAGTAAAGCTTCCATGTGGAGATGGTCTGTTCCACAGGTCAGGTTGCATCCCATTATGGGTTTGTCCTCACCAACCACTTCTGCCCAGTAGACATCATGTGTTTTTTCATCTACTAGGACTCCCGCTGGAGTGGGAATGGCCTGGGCAATGATTTGCCCTTTGGCCAAATAGAAAGGTGGCTGAGGACAACACGCCAGGAGAATGAGTTTAGGTGTGTTTCCTTTAATGGTCATGGGAGCAATCCCGATCTTCATGGGTGTGTGTGCTGCGTCCCCAATGACAAAATCCTCACTGTTCAGTCCTGTGTTGTGATCACGGCTTGCAAAGCAATCACACAGAGACAAGAGATTTGCAGGGCAGAGTTGCTCCTCAGAGACAGCCCAAGGCCGAGCGCCAAGGCCGAGAGCCTCTCTGCCTCTTTATTTCTTACTTTTTATACATTTGTAGGTCTGGTTGTGGATTGGCTTCTGGGGTTACCACCTCTCAGCCCAGCAGCAAGACCAGCTGTCAGTTACAATTGCTTTCAGGTTAAAAATATGTTGTATGCTCCTAATATTGTGCATAAACTAAAGAATCTGACTCCATCTTATGAACAATCAGACAGCTTTAAAAAACTCAGAAAAACATGGGTGATATCTCACCCTTTTAACTTTACAAAAAAAGAAAAACAGAAAAAGAAAAATGAACAAATTTACAAAGGGAATATATACAAATTCAATCACTGTCTGTGGAGGAATCATCAGAGTGATCACTCGAGGATTCATCCACCTGGAGACTTTCAAGTTGATCATGGCTTCCACCTTGCCTGTTGGCCAAATTCTGCCTCTGTGGTCGCAGGTCAGGATGGACACACTTTGAAGGTAGCCAGTGTGTCCCAGTGTCCGTGGACACACACGCATACCCACGCCCCATAGCGATAAGGTCATAGGGCCCTTCCCATTGCTTGTGACTAAATTTCTGACCCGAACCTTTGCTCGAGGCTGATGCGCGTCGTCCCAAGACTGCAACAAGAGGTGATGGTTCAAAATTACAGGATTATTTGAGTTCTGCGGCACCGTAAGGTGATTGATGGTGTACAAAGCCTTTGCCAACCGACTGTGCGGGGTTTCACCCTGCATTCCCCATTTTTGTTTTTGAAGAACACACTTGAGTGTACCGTGAGCGTGTTCTACAATCGCCTGTCCCGTCGGAGAATGAGGGATGCCAAAGTTATGTGACACACCCCAAGACTGTAGGAACTGCCGTACCTGCTGCGAGGCATAAGCAGGACCATTGTCAGTTTTCACAGCAGAAGGTATGCCAAGAACAGCAAAGGCCTGCCTCCAGTGGGCAATGACATCACGGGCTTTCTCTCCTGTGTCAGCAGAAGCCCACATCGCAGAGGAGAACGTGTCCACCGTGACAGGCACATACTTGAGGCAGCCAAACTCGGCGACTTGAGTGACATCGGTCTGCTAGAACTCCAAGGCTTTAAGGCCCCTGGGGTTAACCCCTGCCAGCAATGGCACACCAAGGGTGTGACAGTCGTCGCATGACTCGACAAGCTCAAGAGCCTCAGTGGCCTTCAGTTGGAACTGCCTCTACAGCGTATGCGCATTTTGGTGGAAAAACCCATGCGATGCCTTGGCCTGCGTGAACATGTCAGGCTGAGGAGTTACCCATGCTGGGTTAGCCAACTTGTCAGCCCTTGCGTTACCTTCCGCTGACAAGTTAGTGTGCCTCCATACATGCAGAATGTAGTATGGATGAACTCTGGCCTGAATTGCACACCACAGGGCCTTCAGTAAATGAAACAAGGCAGGGTGACTGACCTCCTTCAAAACTGAATAACCCAATTGCTGTGCAATATTGGCAACGTAGGCTGAATCCATGATCAAATTGAAAGATTCCTGCGAAAATTTCTCAAATGCCATGACAGCAGCCCTTAGTTCAACCAGTTGGGCTGACCCATCCTCATGGCTTTCCAAAACCTGCCACTCAGATCCATCCTGCCAGGTAACAATGGCTTTTCCTGTCTTACCTAAAGAGTCAGTGAAGACGGTGGGTCCTTGCACTGGCTCTTGGCTATTTTTGGGTCGTAGGGAAAATTGAGTATTTTTTGCCACTTGCAATAGCTTGTGGCTAGGCAGATGATAAGGGATCTGCCCCGAAAAACCCTTGAGAGCACTTTGCAGCGCAACATTGTTCACACAGCGCCAATCAAATTCCTCCCTCTGAACCGGGAGTATGATCTTTGAGGGATCTGCACCCATCAATTGCAAACAGAGTTGCTGGCACTTGATTATCAAGCGCACAATCATTTCAAACAGCGCTGTCACCGTCTTATGTGGCTGATGAGGCAGGAAGACCCATTCTAAGACGTGCAGAGGATCAGTCCAATCATCATTCCATTGGCCAATGATACCTATAGGATGTAAATCAGGAGTGTTGATGAACACAGTGACATCAGTGGAAGGTTCAATGCAGTACACCTGGAGAGCCACAACATCTTGCTGAACCTCCTCCAGCACTTTTTGTGCCTCAGGGGTGAATTCACGTGCTGACTTCAAATCAGTGTCCCCTTTCAACAATTCAAACAAGGAAGACAGTAGTGCTGTGGTCAGTCCCAGGTAAGGACGTAACCAAGTGATAACACCTACCAGCTTCTGAACATCATTCAGTGTCTTCACCAATTGCACAAATTGCACCTCCTGGTGACGGATTGTCCGTTCCAGAATTTTGACCCCCAAATATTTCCAGGGAGGTGGTTGTTGTACCTTTTCTGGAGCCACCTGCAGTCCATGTGAATGCAGAGCATTCAACAACTGAGGCTGTATTCCCCAGCAGCTCATCCTGGGTGGGCGCAGCCACCAAAATGTCGTCCATGTAGAGATAGACGTGAGCATCACGAAACTGCTTGCGAACTCCAGACAACGCATGGGCTACATACCATTGGCATAACACTGGGGAATTTCACATGCCCTGAGGCAAAAATTTCCATTGATATAGCTGCACAGGCTCGGCATTATTTATTGCTGGTACCGTGAAGGCAAATTTTGGTCTGTCATCGGGATGCAGAGGGATCGTAAAAAAACAATCCTTCAGATGCACAATGAGGACCGGCCAGTCTGCGGGAAGCATGGTAGGCGATGGCATGCCTGCCTGCAATGTCCCCATGCCTTCCATCACGGCACTGATCTTTCGGAGGTCTTGTAGCAACCTCCATTTCCCAGACTTCTTTTTGATACAAAAGACAGGAGTATTCCAGGGACTGGTAGATGGTTCCGAATGCCCCTGGTCCAACTGCTCCTGTACAAGCTCACAAAGGGTGACTAGCTTGTCATGAGGGAGGGGCCACTGGTTCTCCCAGATGGGTCTGTCCACCAGCCACAGTAAAGGAGGCATGAGACGCTCTGTGCCCTTCATCACAGTGGCCCCAATCAAAAATCCGTTCGCATTTGCACCCCCCATGCAGCCAAAACATCCCTCCCCGAGAGGTTCTGAGCAATCTCAGTAACATGAGGCCAAATTATGGCCATCTGTCCCTCCGGGTTCGTGATGGCCACGGGATTCTGGCTCACGTAGCATTGCTTCATTCCTCCTAAGCCCCCTATCAATGTCTTTGCCAGGCTCAAGGGCCACTGTGAGGGCCAAGCAGCTAGGGAGAGAATGCTCACGTCGGCCCTGGTATCTAGGAGGCTGTGAAGGTGAATCTCCAACGGTGTGGCACCAGCCATGGACATGGTACACAGCATCTCAGGACGGTCTTTGGTCAGGACAGCAATCCAGTGCACTTGAGCCGGCCCAGTAGAGCCAAAGCTGCCGTCACCTCACGACTGGTCCTCGGTTCTGGAAACAGAAGACTTAAAAGGAACAAGTTGAGCAATTTGTGTGCCTTTTGGGATAGTCAGAGGGGGGGTGGGTGTGGAGACCATTGAGTGAATCTGCCCTGAAAAATCCGCATCAATCAGTCCCAGGTGCACCATGATACCCTGAATGGTGGCACTGGGCCTCCCCATCAGGAAGGCACTCATGCCATCACCCAAGGGACCAAAGGCATCCAGGGGAACCTTGTGTATTTTGTCTGAATCAATCACGACAGACTCGGCTGTGCAGACATCTACACCTGCTGAACCGCAGGTGCTGGCTGCAAGCCTGCTGAGCAGATCTCCATTGGCTGGGGCTGAGGCAGAGACATTTGTGTCGGCACGCGTCTCGCCTTCACGCTCCGCGTTGTGTTTCCCGAACTGACCAACGAATGACCATTCACGTGCACCGTTGCCTTACACGCGTCCGCAGCGTGATTCGGCCTTCCACATCATGCACAATAAAACAAGACAGCCATAGGCTTCTGTGCCTTTCTGCCCTGTTTCCCTCTGGCCCGAGCACCCCCTTGCAGCCGTTGCATGCCCTGGGGAATGATCCAGGCAGGCTGCCCAGCAGCAGCCACAGCCAGCTGCACGGCCGTAGGCACAGCTGGTTGGACCACAGTAGCCACCATTGGTAGGACAACTGTAGTCATGACTGGCTGTACAGCCGTAGCTATGGCAACCATCTGTTGGCTGGAAGGGGTTACCCTCGCACAGGCCTCAACCATCAGCGACATGGGTGGTTCCCCAGGAAGCACCTCAATTTTCCTCTTGCAAACAGCATTACAGGTGCTTTGACCAAGGAACTGAAGCATGAACTTCCTCGCCGCAGGATCACCCACCTGCTTCTCAACTGCAGCAGTCAGCCATCCTGCAAAGCACAGGAAGGGCTCATCAACTCCCTGGATGACCGTTACAAAGGACTCCTGTGGAGTAGCCTGCTGTATGGTCTGAACCAGGGCTGCCATGCCTGTCTGCTGGCACTGCTCCTGGACCAAGGGCTCAAAACCAGCCTGCCCTTCGGCCCTGGTATAATTGCCTGTTCCTAGTAGCATATCGGTATTAGCCATACATCTAGGATCACATGGACCCAGTGTCACATTCCATTCCACCTCTCTGACTGCCAGCTGAGTCCATTTATACTCAAAGAAGTCATGTTCGACTGGTGGAAAAAGGGTCTGAGCCAATCTCCTAATGTCAAAGGGCATCAAAAGACTCTCATTAAAATACCGGAGGACTTGCATCACCTCAGCTGAGCCCAGACCATACTTCCTGACTGCATCACACAGCTCTGCGAAGGCCTGCCAAGCCAAGGGTTGATAGGTGTTATGAGTAGTACCCTGAAGGACAGGGAAGGCCTAAAGATTCCCAGATGAAGCAGCAGCACCTGCCATATCCTGCCCTGTGGGCCCCACAGGGTCAGAGGCAGGCACTCGGCTGGGGACCGGCTGAACACCAGACACTGCAGGTCCAGCACCAGCATCAGCACCATCGCTCAGTCCTTCACCCTTAGCTTTCATCTCCCCGCAGAATCACCCGCGGTCTTTCGGGTGTACGGTCACCTGACGGGGGGGGACCGTCCACCCGGCTGTGGAGGAAGAACCAACAGCGAGGGGCCCTTTGTTCTTGTCAAAAACCGGCCTCATTCCAGCCATGTCCTTGCTCGCGCTGAACTTAAACACCCTGGCACCCGCAGCCGCCGTAACACTTGCAGCGGGAAGCAGAGGCGGGGCCTGGCCAGCTGCTGGTGCTGGGCTTGCCACATCTGCAGTGGGGTTGGAGCTCACCAGCAGCGCCACGGCACCGGCCACCGGAGACCGGTCAAAAGGCTTCGTGGCAGGTACACATCCCAGTGCAGCTGGGAAGCTCGGGCTGCATTCAGGCGGAGACAGTGGAAGAACCTCAGCCGCTGCTGAGGTCGCACCAGCCCCCACCTGCAGCCCATCAGAGCTGGCAGTGCCGGAGTCTCTCCCGTCCCCGCGAGCACTGCCCCCAGCCACAGCCCACAGGGCTGGCGCGGGGAGCGGAGGGTCCAGCACCTCCCCGACAAGAGTCCCATCATGGGGGCGGAGGCCTGCAGGCACCGCCACCCCCAAGCGGGGTGGAGCTGTCAGCCTGCCCCTGGGGGTGGTGTCCATTGAAGAACCGACCGGGACCTTGCCTCCGGCAGCGTCCCCGCCCCGCACTCCCTCAACAGGTGGCGCGGGGACAGAAGTGCCCAAGGCACTCCCTTCCATGCCCAGCCCAGGTGGCAGGGCGCGGTGGACCACTCCACCTGGCTCCATCGGATAGGTGATGGACATGCCGCAGCACGGACACCACACAGTGACCGAATCCCAGTCAAACAAGAGTTGGGGTCGTGCCCCCGGGCCGCCCCCCACCCCACCAGCACTGAAAAGGCATGGAAGGGAGGCGGCCCCGCCCCGCTCCAGCGGCTCCACAGCGCGGGGACAGGCGGGACCGGCCCCGGGCTCGGCGGGGCGCCACCCCCCCGCTGCCCGAGCAGCACCGATGGGGTCGGGATGCGCCCCTCCCCTCAGAGATCAGCGCCGGGGCCCGAGAGGGAAAGACGACCCAGCGCAGCGACTGCGGAGAGAGAGGCTGAGTCCATCTCACAAGGAAGCTGAAGTTCGGGCTCAGACAATACTTCTGGGTCTGATATCATGACCCCGCCCTCCTCCAGCCCTCCTCCAGCCCTCCTCCAGCCCCCCGTCCAGCTTCGAAACGGGGGAGACAGCTCACAACATCTGCGAACTGGGGGGGTCGACCTCAACACAGCCCCCTCAAATAATTTCCACTGCACCAACGAGCATGCAATCTCCTCATCAAATTCTGTTTCGAGTGCCTCCATCAGACATTCCCTCAGGAGGAACGACACCTCCCAACTGAGCACAGCATCTGGCGTGGGAAAGAATCCACACTCTCTGTCCCACGCGAACAGACATTGAAGCCCCTCCTGAGAGACCTCAGCTTGTTTCCGTTCCAAGAGGTTCCCCCAAACCTCGAACACCAGAGCGTCCTGCATAGCAGGCACACAACAGGGAAAGAGGGAAAGGAAAACATCACCAGACTGTTTCTCTGACACGTCGGGGGGTCACCAGTTGTGATCATGACACACAAGGCAACCACACGGAGACCAAAGATTTGCAGGGCAGAGATGCTCCTCCGAGAGAGCCCAAGGCTGAGCCATGGCTGAGAGCTTCTATGCCTGTTTATTTCTTACTTTTGATACATTTGTGGGTCTGGTTGTGGATTGGCTTCTGGGGTTACCACCTCTTAGCCCAGTGGCCAGACCAGCTGTCAGTTACAATTGTTTTCAAGTTAGAAATATGTAAACAAAGGACAGGGAATGAAAAACAAAAGGTTTGCTTATGCTACCATGTGTGAGAAGAGCAAAAACTGCTCCTAATGTTGTGCAGAAGCTAAAGAGACTGACTCCATCTTATGAACAATTAGAAGGTTTAAAAAAACTCAGAAAAAACAGGGTGACACTGTGTGATCTACTGTTAAATCTTGTGGTTCCTCTGGCAAGTCCACTTCAATGACTGTCCAGTGGGCATATCTGAAAAGCCTCTGTAGTTACAAGCTTGAAACACCCAAGAGGCTGCCAAGCTTTGTCAGACAAACATTCCTTATTTTTTCCTTTTAGCTGCCCCGCACCCAGCTTCCCCCCCCCCCCCCCCTTTTTGCTGAGAGAGGGTCTTTTTCCACAGTGGAGCCCACTGCATTTATGTCATGGTGTGGCACGGCCTTGTGCTCTGCTCCTAGTTTTTTTGATTGTTGGTAGTTTCATCTTTGTGATTCTTACGCTGCTGGCTTTGGGGACAAGTCCTTGGCAAAGTGTCCAGGCTTTTTACACTGGAAGCAGATGATGTGTTGAAGTTGTCTTAGTGATGTTTGTTGACACTTCATTTCTGGTGATACAGCTGATACAGCCCTTGGGTTGGTTGATCCAGGCTTTCTCTCTGGTGTGCTGAACGGTTCTGCTTTTTTGGTACATGCTTCAATTATTTGTGGCAGTGTGGGTGAAGGGTTGATAGGCAGTCCTAGGATCACTCTGCGGCAGGCTTCATTGACATTCCTCTGAGCCATCTCCTTAATTGATTCTGCCTGTGCTATTGGGTCTTGTACTTGTCTTTCTATTTCTGCTCGAAGCCTGTTGACAAACTGCAAGAAATTTTCTGAGGCACAATGTTTAATATTGACATAGCTACCAGTTTAGTTGTTGGTAATTGGTTAAAAACCTTTTCTGCAACACTACAGATGTCATCTAGAATGAATTTTGATAATACTCGAGCTTGGTCCTCGGGGTTAACCCACTGCCCCTCACCACATAGATGTTCATAAATGATATCACTACCTTCTATATCCTTTGTTTTGCTTAAGCTCTTCTAGGAATCTCCTCAAACATCTTTTCCAGGTGTTTTCCCAGAGATCAAACTCTGAGGGTGTAAGGAGACACTGGAAAATATATTTGAGATCTGTTGGACTAATTCAGCAGATTTTAAAGTAGCTCTCATCATCCCTTTAAAGATCTTACAATATCAGCCAAATTGTATTTGGGTCTTGCACAATTCCTTTATATCTTGTTGGGAGAAGAGCTGGCAACTTCTAATTGGTTTTTTTTACCAGTATATGTGACAGGGGCAGCTATGGGTATTGTTTCTTCTTCTTGTTTTTGATCTTTAGGGCCTTCTGAACTGGTCCTGGTTCTATGGGAACTGGCTGGGGGTTCACTTTTCGCCCCACCCTTTCCCCAGCCCCACTCCCCCCTTGGGAACTGCTAAGAGGATCAACACCCCCTGGGGTCCCATCCCCGTGGGAACCACTGGGACCATCACCCCCTCTGCCAGCCCCACTCCCATCAGCCCCGGCCCCACTTCCACCCCCCGTTGGCCCTGGCCCCAGCCCCACCCCCATCGGCCCCAGCGTCACCCCCATGGGAACTGGGTGGGGTGGCATGGGAAACAGGAAACAGGATGGAGCTGTCCACAGAGGTGGAGCAACCGTGGGAACCATGATTGCAACATCTGGAGGCGGGGTTGCAGTATGATGTCATGCAGGGCGGGAACATGGGGAAGGGAGAGGTGGTGTCTGGGGAGAGGAAGGGGTTGTGGGACCAGAAAGGTTTGGGGAAGGGGACAAGTGGGAGAAAGGGATTGTGAGTAGGAGGAGGATAAGATGGGAGTCTCCTGCATGGCCACCACCATTTTTATCCTGGCCATTTGGCCCCCTCCATTTTGGGGATAAGGGGGGTTACTTTCAGGGCTAGCAAAACGCAAAGTTTTAGGTACAGCGACCAGGAAAGAGGGATACAGGGAAAGTTCTCTGTCAGCGTGCGCACAGCCATGGTGCTGAGAGGGAAGCGAGGGACCAGGGGAACAGTGGCTTTCTTGCCAGGGCCCCTGCTTTTCTCGGCCTGTCCTGCGCATCTCTCCCAGCTCAGGGGCAGAGGAAATTTAAGAAGGGGTAGGAAAAGCGGTGGGAGGGGGGGGAGGTTTGCCGTGACTGTTCTTTCATATCTTTCTTACTTAGTTCTTTATGAATTAAAAGGAGCACTGGGATAAACTGAGATGCAACTTTGTCTCCCTGTTCAATTCTGGAGGTTAATAATACTCCCACTTTTTCCCAGGCAGAGACAGAACTTACATTCTGCAGATGAAAAGACAGCCATCAAACAAACTGCTTCAATTTCCCCTTAGACCATTAATGTTCCCACTATTTAAGGTATCTAGGACTTGGGAATATATGCCTCTTTCCTGTGCAGGGAGCTTAGAACCCATTTCGATTAAAAGCAGTCCGCGTAGTTTTAATCTACCTCCCTTTGCAGCAAAACACAAACCAAACTTAAAACACCAAAACTAGACCTAGGAAAGAGTTAACAGTTTCTTCTCCCCTCAGCTCTGAGGCAAGTGGAAGAAACTCACTGTGTGGGGAAGCCCGCAGCTTTTAAATTGCCACTGGCAGCTACACAGACACCGCTGCAGCACGTGGCTGATGGAGCCAGGGAAACCGCAAAAATCCACGGGGAAACCGCAAAAATCCACGGGTCTGTGCCACCTGCACTGGTAAAATAACACCCACTCGCGTTTGCCCACCCACCCCCCCCACCCCCCCCGTGCCTGGGAGCTGCCGCCACCCCGTGTGTCTGATTCCGTCCCGCACCGGGCGGGAGCTGACCTCCGGCTAGCTCGAGTCAACACAGCCGCAGAAGGTCCCAGTTCATTTCGGCTTCTCGGCTTAGCAGCTGGACCCCAATAGTGTTGTGACAGCCAACAGCACCAGAAGAGAAAAGGCTGGCTCTCAGCTTAGCAGGTTAAAAGATATTTATTAGCTCAAGAGCTGAGTAGCAGGGAGGCTCAGAGCTCCGAGCTGAGCGGCTGAGAGGCTGAGAGAATTTGAATCCCCCTCCTACCCCTTACAAGCGGGGCAGGGGTTCCAGGGGGGGTACCACAAGACAACAAATCAGGGAATTCAGGGGGTAACAAGGTGTGCCCACCCCCAAGCCTTGGACCACTAAAATCCACAGCTAAAGGAATTCCCCCCAGGGGGCCTATCACCTGAAGCCCTCTCCCTGAGATTTCGCAGCCTGGGAGGGCTCCTCAAAGTGATAGACAAGCTGCCCCAGAGAGGGGAGTTGGGGCAGAGGGGATGTTACAAGTCAGGTGAGGAGTGGGAGGACTGACACAAAGCACCTTATTATACAGACAACACAAAAGGGATACAGAAGTGGGGATACAGTGAAATGAACCATAACATAAACTTCTTATAAAAACCTAATAAAACAGTTCTGCACCACCACAACCCCGCATGCCCAACCCCCCCGCCACGTGGGGCCTCCCTTCCCTAAAGCCGGAGTTCTGCACTCTGCAGCCCCCACACACCCCGGGATCACTTCGGGATCCCCAGCGAGGTGTACTCACACCCCCACTCAGGACCTTGGCTGGCTGGAACTGCTGTAAAAGGAGTCCTTTGTCCTGCAAACTATTCTTCCTGGGTCTCAGACGAGTTGCCAGTCCTGTCCCTTGCCGCTGTGCCGTGCAAAAAACAGCAGTCACAACCAGGGTAGTTGACTTTCCAAAAGCTTGCAAAACCCACAAATTAAATCCTCAAGTGGAAGTCCAGCTATGGCGTGGGGTCTCAAACCAAAACAGCAGAGCCACCATGTTGGACACCAACTTATCGAGGTTCCTTGCTCCCGGCGTCAAATTTTGGCTAGCTCCAGATCCTGGTGTGTTACCCTGATACTGGACTCAAGGTAAAAGACAAAAGTGCTCTTTTTCTTCCTCAGGACTACAGTCCCACAGTTTACTGCAGAACTCACAGCCTAGGAAGAAAAGAAAGGAGACTCTTTTTTTGCAGGGATTTTAAACCCGGGGGAGAAAGAAGCAGGCAGAGGAACCACAACCAATGGGAAAAAACTTAGGGGGGGTGCGTAGGGAGGGACCAACCAGAGGATATCAACACCAGAACCCAGAGGGGGTACAGAACATACCATGTTCAAAAAATAACAAAACTATTTTTTGTGCAAATATGATAAACCACCCAGTGCAATCTAATAACAAAAATTAACTATTTAGTCCACTACAACAAAGTTGACTTGAACTACTACTTTAGTAGTATTTTGCTGTTCTGTGCTTCCCTCTTTCACCCTAAAAAGAAATATTGGACCAATTACTGGATTTCTTCCTACTTATTCCCCCTTTTGTCTTATTTTTACCAAGGAATTATTTTTAATAGTTTACTAGATAGGTGAACTAGACAGAGTAGCAGATTTTATCAATCCTTACTGAAATTATGGGAGGATTATAACTAAATTGAAGAAAGAACTTAGCCCTCAATAAATTAGGCCAAGCTGCACAAAATTTTAATCACTTATGCCACAGAATGGAATCCAAATACAGGAGCTTATAATGTTTCAGAACAGTACTAAAAGCACCTAAACTAATATTCACTTGAAACCCCATCATATGGGCTTTTAAACACCAGCTGGTTCCTAAGTCCAGAATTTAGGCCTAGAAGTCAGAAAACGTTATTTTTCAAAAGATATAATGATGACAGAGGTCTTATTGACACTGCCCATCTTTTAGTCAATGCCATGAAGCAAACAGGAAATTAAAACCTAGCTTTGAGTCATTCCTTTGGCAGGAAGGAATTAAACCTATGTTTCTCAATGAACTGTAATATCTGAAAGACTGCTAGCAACTTTAAGGAAAAACATATCTTAATGCTGCTGTTGGATCTGGGCAAAAGCCTATACAAAATTCCTCTGCAACGTTCACTAATTTTTGGGTTTACATCTATTTCAAAGATCAGAGTGATATAGAGCTAAGTACTCAGATCAACACACACTGTGAGTTAAAGGTTTTCACACCTTTTTGTGGGTGAAAAAACCTTCCCTTTGTTGCATACTTCTCTTCTTAACATTGCTGTTGGTATGTGTGTCTTAGGCCATTGTTTTGTACTTTTTAGTGAACTGCTATTTCAACACACAATCTCTCCTTTTTAGTGCCTTCCTTACCAGAAGAGGCAGGGGAAGAGGAGTGGCTTATTTGGAGTTTAATTCCCTGTTGCTGTTAAAATGAGACCACTGCACCATATTCTGGTTCCGCATGCAGGACCCTCCTGCTTAAATGGGATTAAAGAGTCAGGCCTGATACTCTTTTTTAAAAGATAGATCTGAATGCCTTCTTTGGATTAAATACTTTATATTAGGTTTCTTCCATTTCAGTTAGGCTGCTGTACACAATACTACTTTGAAAATAGGATTTGTTCATTCCACATATATATATATATATATATATATATATATATATATATATATATATAAAAAAATAAATAAAATAAAGACACCTGGACTCCCTGCCACACCCCCCCCCACCCCCGACTGTGCTTATGTAACAAAACAACAACAACAACAACAACAACAACAACAACAGGTGTATTCTATTTAATCTGTTGAAAACTGTTTTTTGGAAGATGTTTTTTTCCTTATCTCTTGTGATTCCAGGGACGAGGAGGGGCAGATGCCTTCTGAAAATGACCCAGCCATTAAAACCAGGCAGGGCAGTGTTTCTTAATCTTTTTCACCACCCCTCCATCCTCCAGGGGGACATCTTCTGATAATGGGCCATTAGGGCCCACCAATGACATGACACATTCCATCATCCCATTGTGAGATGCTCCACACAGTGGGGGGGGGGGGGGTGGGGCAGGGGAACCAACTGTTCCCAGCTAGATAGAAACTGGGACTGAAGGACACAAGGTATCTGGGTTTTTTCCACTGGATTCCCAGAGGAAGACCGGACCCATCTCATCACCACTGGACTTTCTGCAGGACCATCTCTACTCCACAGAACCACATCTGTTACTCCAGGAGGACTTATTTGGACTGCTTCCAACACCCTGACCAACAGCGTGCCAGGTTTTTACCCCTGCCTCTGTCAGGGCTTTTTCCAGGATTTTTGTTTGCTTGTTTGCTTCTTTTTTTGTACTACAACATTTGTATTTTCCTTCTCTTAATATTCCTAGTAAAGAACTGTTAGTCCTATTACCATATTTTTGCCTGAAAGCCCTTAATTGCAAAATTATAATAATCTGGAGGGAAGGGAATTTACATTCTCCATTCCAAGGGAAGGTCTAGTTTTCCCTGGTAGACAACTGTCTTTCAAAACCAAGACAAGGAGATAGGACAAACACTTCTATAGCAGCACAGAGAGGAGTGTCCAATTTTCAGAGAGTGGAAGGGGTTTGGGCATATTTGTAGTGTTCCCTAAGGTCATTTTGGCCACTGCCCCACTGATCATACAAGAAATTACACATCTTTTTATAGCATTCCTTCTTTTTCTTGAGTAAGTAGCCTAATTAAAAGCTATAATTTTTAGCCTGAATTCTTGTTCTTTAAAACAAAGGAATGCATCGCTCAGCCTTGCAAAGGATGTATCTTCACAGATATTACACTCACTTGCATTACAGTTCAAAACCCTTTTAGAAGGTACAAGCAGCAGCAAAAAAAGTATTCATTTCTATGAGTTTATCAGGAATGGAGATACAAATATCTCAGGCAACTGAAGCAGGTTGGAATCTGATACAATTTTGAAGTTTCAGACAGAGCATAAAATTTAAGTCTTGAAAAATGTACTAATAAATGAGCACTTTTACTTAGTTGGTTCCTTCATCTGTCCTTGGTAAGTTTTTAAAAACAAGATATCAGGCATTGAATATATACGGTACACCAAGCTTGATAATCATCTAAAAAGTAAGGGCTTAGAATTAAAAAAAGAAAAGAAAAGAAAAGGAAAAAAAAAAAAAAAAAAAAAAACAAAAAACAAAAAAAAAAACACACCACACTTTAATCATTAAAAATGTTAACAGAGGTACTTTGATGAGAAAAAAAGTCCTTACCTTTTCTCTGTTGCCATCTATTAGAGTCAGCAATGTCAGAAGGGTATTACATTTTCAAAGGTCAGTTCTGGGTTTGGCTGGAGTAGAGTTAATTTTCTAGTAGCTAAATGAGGCTATATTTTTGATTTGTGCTGAAAACAGTGTTAATAAATAAGGGATGTTTTAATTATTTCTGAGAAGTTCTCACACAGCATTAAGGCCTTTTCTATTCCTCCCCCACCACATCAGTTAGTAGGTTGGGAGTATGTAGGGAGATGAGAGGGGATGCAGCCAGGACAGCTGACCCCAGCTGACCACAATCATATCTCAGATCATGTGGTATCATGCAAAGCATATAAAGGTGAGGGGAAGAAGAAGGAAGAGGGGGACATTGAGAGTGATGGCATTTGTACCAAGTCACCGTTACCTGTGATGGGATCCCTCCTCTCATGGAGATGGCTGAACAGCTGCCTGTCCATGAGTAAGAGGTGAGTGAATTCTTTGTTTTGGTTTGATCCTGTATGAATGGCTTTTGCTTCCCTTATTAAACTGTCTTTATCTCACCCGATGAATTTTCTCACTTTTACTCATCTAATTCTCTTCCCTATCTAAAGGGTGTGAGCAAGTGGTTGTATGGGACATAGTTGTTGGAAGTGCTTAATTAAACCATGATATTTTCTTTAGATTAAACCAAGATACTTGTTTTCATAGAACTTTTTTTTTCCCCAATAGGTTTTCCATTAAATTAATTTTCATACACAGATTTATTATTACTATGGATAACTAATAAAAGTCTGAGACTTTTACTGAACTGTCTAATCACATACCACATTGAGGTTATCTGAAGAACACAAAAGAAACACATTTAAAGTAATAGAGATCACACTGCCTGCTATTTGACAACTTACACAGGTGTAAGACTCCATATGTGAACCAAAGAAAGTGTGAAGTATACATGAAGCATTGCCAACACCTTTAGCTTACACTGAAACATTTCTGCATCTCTCTTCCACATGACACAAGGAGCTGTGGAAATCTAAAACCAGATTTTTAATATTTCTGTAAGAATTTATGAAATTATTATGGAAATTAAAGAGGTGGTTTTAAGATGTATGAATTTACTTTTATGTCATTAGCCAATACTTCCTTCAAGATTGCTGTTTCATCTTTTTCAAACCATATCATTCAGTCACATGCAAGGACATCTATGATCAGCAACTTGCATAAGGCCGGAATCAAAGTAAGACCATCAAAGCAAAGCAGTGTCTGAAAACTGAGATGCCAAATGGCAAGTGACTTGCTTTTCAAAGAGACAGTACAGGTATATTATTCAATCTTGGGCATGGGTACATGGGTCCAGCCGCCGCGGCTTCTTCAGCACTGCTCACTTTGCCTGCCAAGACACCGCCCTGCCTGCCGGGACAACCCACCATTTCCAGCCATCAGCCCCGGAGTTTTCCACTGTTTCAGTTTGGTGCTCTTGGGGTCCCAAGAGATCAGACTGCCCGGGACTTGCGAGACAAAGCCCCTCGGAGTTCTTAGTTCTGTTTTATTATTATTATAATTGCTGTTGTCGTTTGTCTGTCCTGTTATATTTACTAGTAAAGGACTGTTACTCATTTCCCCATAGCTTGGACTGAAAAGTTGGGGTTTTTATCTTCCAAATTATAATAACACAGAGGGAAGGGATTGGAATTCCCCATCCCTAGAGAGGCCTGCCTCTTCCTAGAATATACCTGTCTTTTCAAACCAAGACAGAATTTGGTGCCCAACGTGGGGCACAAGGGCATTGAGAGAAAAAAGGAATAACAGTTCTTAAGTGCCTACATTATTGTGTACTGGATATCATGTGGTCTGGCTTACCCTGGTTTGGGTGGCATGTGGTGGTGACCGTATTTCTCCCATTTGCAGGCCCTTACCTAAACATGGGCCCTGTAACTAAGGCTACTGTGGCTGTCATCCAGTTTGCTATACGGGTTAACAAGGTGAGGAATTCATGGATTTTAAATTTCCTCTGGAAGGCAGGCACATTGATTCAGGGCTATCATGCACTAACTGTGTGTTTCTGGGGTTACTTTAACAATGGTACTTACTGTAGAGTAATGACACCAGGGGAAATTTTTTTCACAACCCTTCACCCAGCTCTTTGGGTCTACCCCACCAGTCTTTTAAGGGTTCAAATCTCTGAATGTTAATGATATCATACAGTGGCTGGTGTTGCTGGTATGTCTGTTTTGTTTAGCATTTAAAGATAAGGGGAGACTGGCCTGGATAACCACCCTGATACCTACCCTAGAGAATAAGGATACTGCCCCACAGCCTGACCCTGCCCCACAGCCTGCTTCAGGAATAAACCACCCAGATTTGGTGAAGGAGATACGTGAGATGCTGAGGGAGTACATTTCCCCTGTAGTAGCCTCATTAGCCCCAGCTGCTGGGAAACCCTCCCCCTGCCCCGACAAAGGAGAGTCTGATGGTGCAGCAGCGGAACCCACAGACGTTACAACCGTCCAGGTTCCAGCTGAACCACAGGGGCAGCCACAGCCAGCAGCAGTTGCCCCTGTGGAAACAAAGAAGTCTAAGGTGAAATTAGAGCACCCAGGCAAGAAGGATAAGAAAGGAGGGCCCTCACAACCCGCAGGGGAGTCAGAGGTTGAGATCATCACTGAGTCCCAGACATATGAAAGTCTCCATAATCTGCAAAAAGATCTTGCACGACAGGGACGTGAGGCTTATACAACCTGGTTACTTCAGGTCTGGGACCTTATAGGTATAGGCGTGCAACTAGATAGTGATGAGGCAAGGAATTTGGGACCCTTGACCCAGGACTCAGGTGTGAATCAGGTATTCGTACGGGAGCCAGGGCCCCTTTCCCTTTGGGAGCGGCTTTTAATCAGTGTATGGGAGAGGTTTGTCTACAGAGACAGAATGCAGGAGCATCATCATAGAATGTTCTGGAAGACCCTTGAGGAAGGGATCCAACAGCTGAGAGAAGTGGCAGTATTGGAGGTACTCTTTGGGAGGGGTGGACAGCATGGTAAGGACCCCGACAAAGTCAGGTGCACAGGGCAAATGCTGTGGAATCCGGCAGCTCTAGGACCATCGCAATATGCCACATTTATTGCAACAATTAATCCTGATAACAACCAAGAGACAGTGGGTTCAGTAGCCAAAAAGCTCCAAAATTACGAGAGTATCATCAGTAGCCCAATGCAGGCTCAGGTCTCTGCCGTGGCTAAGGAACTCAGAGAGGAGATAAGGGAGAAGGTGGAGGAGATGAGGAGGAACAGTTCCCAGGTGGCACCGGTGCAAGTTACAGGCCCCAGAATCAGAGCTCAATGGCCCCCAACTAGAGAGAGAGGGTACACCCCACAAGCTGACCTGTGGTTCTTTCTGAGTGACCATGGGGAAGACATGGGAAGGTGGGATGGGAAACCCACTTCTGCCCTGGCAGCACGGGTGCGTGAGCTCAAGGAGAGAAACACTAACCGAGGGGCTCCCACTAAGATGTAGGTAGCCTCAGTATCGATGACCAAGCTGCCAGGTATTATAGAAGTGAGGATGATATGTTGGATCCCCTGGATGGAACCTCTACCATGTATGGCTAGGAAGGGAATAATGACCGGTGCTAGAGGGGCCCTGCCTCTAGCCAGCGAGAGGCACAGGAAAAGCGGGTCTATTGGATGGTGTGGATCCGATGGCCTGGCACATCAGAGCCACAGAAATATGAAGCTTTAGTTGATACTGGTTTGCAGTGTACACTGATACCATCGGAATATGTGAGGACAGAACCTATTTCCATTGCTGGGGTGACAGGGGGATCACAGGAATTGACTCTGCTGGAAGCCGAGGTGAGCCTGACTGGGAAGGAGTGGCAGAAACATCCAGTTGTGACTAGCCCAGGGGCCCCACATATTTTAGGCATAGACTTCCTCTGGAATGGCTATTACAAAGACTCTAAGGGACTCAGGTGGGCTTTTGAAATAGCAGCTGTGGAGGCAGAGGGCATTAAGAAATTGAATAGCTTGCCTGGACTGTCAGAGAACCCATCTGCAGCAGGACTCCTAAAGGTAGAAGAGCAAGAAGTTCAAGTTGCCACCTCGACGGTGCTCTGCCAACAGTATCAAGATGCCGTGATTCCCATCCACAAGATGATCCATGAGCTGGAGACCTAAGGGGTGGTCAGCAAAACTCACTCACCCTTCAACATCCCCATTTGGCCTGTGCACAAGTCTGATGGAGAATGGAGATTGACTGTGGACTATTGTGCCTTGAACGAAGTGAATCCACCATTGAGCGCTGCTGTGCCAGACATGCTGGAACTCCAGTACGAGCTGGAGTCCAAGGCAGCAAAATGGTACGCCACAACTGACATTGCTAACGCATTTTTCTCCATTCCTCTGGCTGCAGAATGCAAGCCTCAGTTTGCTTTCACCTAGAGGGGTGTGCAGTACACCTGGAACTGACTGCCCCAGTGGTGGAAACACAGCCCCACCATCTGCCATGGACTAATCCAGGCTTCACTGGAAAAGGATGAGGCTCCGGAACACCTACAGTATATCGATAACTTCATTGTGTGGGGGAACACAGCAATGGAAGTGTTTGAGAAAGGAGAGATCTAAATTCTCCTGAAACCTGGTTTTGCCATCAAGCAGAGCAAGGTCAAGGGACCTGCCCGGGAGATCCAGTTCCTGGGAGTCAAGGGGCAAGATGGACAGCGTCAGATTCCCACTGAGGTCATCAGTAAGATCACCACAATGTCCCCACCGACCAGCAAGAAGGAAACACAAGCTTTCCTAGGCGCCATAGGTTTCTGGAGGATGCACATTCCTGAGTACAGCCAGATTGTGAGCCCTCTCTACCTGGTTACCTGCAAGAAGAATGATTTCTGCTGGGGCCCTGAACAGCAACAAGCCTTTGCCCAGATCAAGCAGGAGATCGCTCATGCAGTAGCCCTTGGCCCAGTGAGGGCAGGACCAGAGGTGAAGAACGTGCTCTACTCAGCAGCCGGGAACAATGGCCTGTCCTAGAGCCTTTGGCAGAAGGTGCCTGGGGAGACTCAGGACCAACCACTGGGATTCTGGAGCAGAAGATACAGAGGGTCCGAAGCCAACTACACTCCAACAGAGAAGGAAATCTTGGCTGCCTATGAAGGAGTTCAAGCCGCCTCGGAGATGATTGACACAGAAGCACAACTCCTGCTGGCACCTCGACTACCGGTGCTGGGGTGGATGTTTAAAGGAAAGGTTCCCTCCACCCATCATGCCACCGACGCCACATAGAGCAAATGGATTGCCCTCATCATTCAGCGCGCCCGCACTGGAAACCCAAATCGCCCCGGGATTTGGAGATAATTACAAACTGGCCAGAAAGTGAAAACTTTGGTCTCACGGATGAAGAGGAGCAGGAACAAGTGACACGTGCCCAAGAGGGTCCACCATACAACCAACTGCCAGCAGAAGAAATGCGCTATGCTCTTTTCACTGACAGTTCCTGCTGCATTGTAGGGATGAATCGGAAGTGGAAAGCAGCCGTATGGAGCCCCACAGGACAGGTTGCACAAGCCACTGAAGGAGAAGGTGGGTCAAGCCAACTTGCTGAACTCAAAGCTGTTCAACTGGCCCTGGACATTGCTGAAAGAGAGAAGCGGCCAAAGCTCTACCTCTACACTGATTTGTGGACAGTGGCCAGTGCTCTGTGGGGTTGGCTGGAGAAGTGGAAAAAGGCCAATTGGCAGAGTAGGGGAAAGCCAATCTGGGCTGCAGATGAATGGAAGGACATTGCCACTCGGGTAGTGAAGCTACCTGTGAAAGTCCGCCATGTAGATGCCCATGTCCCCAAGAGTTGGGCTAATGAGGAGAACCAAAAAAACAAGTAGGTAGATCAAGCTGGAAGGATAAAGGTGTCAATGATAGACTTAGATTGGCAACACAAGGGAGAGTTGTTCCTACCTCAATAGGCCCATGATGCCTCAGGTCATCAGGGCAGAGATGCCACCTATAAGTGGGCATGAGACTGAATCTAACCATGGACAGTATTTCTCAGGTTATCCATGACTGTGAGACGTGTGCTGCAATCAAGCAGGCCAAGCGGGTGAAGCCCTAAGGTATGGCGGGCGATGGTCCAAGTATAAGTATGGAGAGGCCTGGCAGATTGACTACATCACGCTTCCCCAAACCTGCCAAGGCAAGCGCTATGTGCTGACCATGGTGGAAGCCACCACTGGATGGTTGGAGACCTACCCTGTTCCCCACACTACTGCCCAGAACACCATCCTGGGCCTTGAAAAGTAAATACTGTAGAGACATAGTACCCCTGAGAGGATTGAGTCCAACAATGGGACTCATTTCAAGAACAGCCTTAAAAACACCTGGGCTAGAGAACATGGCATTGAGTGGGTGTATCATATCGTGAGCCAGCAGCCAGGAAAATTGAATTGTGCAATGGCCTGCTTAAAACCACCTTGAAGGCGCTGGGTGGGGAGACTTTCAAGAATTCGGAGATTAATTTAGCAAAAGCCACCTGTTTAATGAACACTTCAGGTTCCACCAACCAAGCAGGCCCTGCCCAATCTGAGCCCTTGAGAAAAAGAGATGAAGATAAGGTTCTAGTGGTACACATGAGTGGAATGCTGGGAAAAACTGTTTGGAATAATTCGGCCTCCAGCAAAGACAATACCGCTCGTGAGGTTGTTTTTGCTCAGGGACCTGGCTACACATGGTGGGTGATGCAAAAGGATGGAGAGACCCGCTGCACAGCTCAAGGGGACCTTGTTTTTCAGTGAACATTGTGACTTTGTCTGTATTCATATTCACATGTATATATATGTATATTATTTAAGGGTTTAAATTCAATACAATATGTTAGTATGGGGGAAAAAGTTTGGGGTGGATAATGTTGGGGGTTAAGTTTTCCTGTGGAATTTTTCCCCCCATAAGTTGCTAGGAGACTAAATATTGATAGTTAAAGGGTGCTTAACCAGTACAAAAGAAGTGGATCACTTAGTTTAGCGGGAGAGAAAGGCTCCCGGGAGCTGAGGGTGGTGGTTCTTTTTTTGGCTCTTGGTTTTCCGGGGAGGACGGTCGGGAGACAGGTAGCCGCGTGGATTCCACGGTTAATGGAGCGGTTCAGTCCTGAGAATTCTATCATCTGTTAGAGCGCCCAGGAATTTGGAGTTTTTCAACTGCCCTGCTGGATTTTGGGTCAGCCTGGGTCCTTCAGCATTGCTCATTTTGCCTACCAGGACACCCTCCTGCCTGCTGGGGACAACCCACCCTTTCCAGCCATCAGCCCTGGAGTTTCCACCGTTTCGGTTTGGTGCTCTTGTGATCCCAAGAGATCAGACTGCCTGGGACTTGTGAGACAAAGATGCACTAATTGGGTTTATATTGTGTTTCATCGGATTTGTAATTATTTTCTCTGTATCACGTGGTTGTCCTTGATCAACTGCGCTCATTCCCCACACTGGAATGTAACCCAACTCAGTTCCACTCCCCCTTTATCCCTGATTGGGTAGTGGCTTGTCCCTGCCTCTGTGCCCTGCCCCCTGGGGACAAAGCCCCAGCACGGGCAGGGCCTCAGTCTATCTGGCACAGATGAGACACTGGGAAAGAGCTCCAGCCAGGCAGGGCAGGACTTGAAAATAAAGCTGTTATATCCCACCCAGTGAGAGAGAGCAGGCTCTTTCCTTGCTATCAGTGGTCGTCTGGTCTCATAAAGAAATATCACATCTGGCGCTCTAACGTGCGGCTCGAAGCCACAAGAGGTTCCCAGAAAGCTGGAAGAACCACTCGGGGAGCACGTGGCCAAAGAATCTCACGCAGGTACATGAGTCACGAAACATAGCCCACCCACACAGAGACAGAGCCATCATACTTGGTGTTCGCTGTGGAGTCTCCAAAACATAGGATTCTACAGGCTGGGACTGTAGTTTTCTCCTTTGGACTTAAAGAACCCATTGGAGTGCTGCAAAGAAGCCCTCGACTGGCAGGCTGCTCCCAGGGAAGGTGACTACATGTTAGTGGAAAGATGACCCTGGGAACTGAGACTGGAAGTTCTTTTTGCACCAAAAAGGGTCAGTCTCAGGCAAAAGGAGTGATTGGGAAAGAAAGGAAAGATTTGTCTGAACGCTGTAATTTTTGGTGAGTGCCACTTTGGGTTTTCTAAGGGAAAATCCTTTTAAGAGGCATTGATCCTCAGGGAAGAGGGTTTTTTCCTTTCGGGGAAGGTTTCTGCTTTCAGAATAAACCTTCAGGGTGCTTTAGTAGCACGTTCCATTCAGCAGCCTGGCGGGGGCCGGGGGGGGAGGGTGGAAAAGGTAACTGCTTCCCCTTTTGTTTTTTTTTTTCTCTCCAGAGAGGGTTTTTTAACTTCTGGTTTCCCAGTCACAGTTAAAGGGGACACAGAAACTTAAAATCTGAGCCAAAAAAGGGTGCTAGGCTGTCTGTGTCGCAAAAAAGAGTCTATTATCAAATTTTAAGTGCCTTGTAAAATGGCAGGAACCATTGTCTAAAGAAACAGTTGAAAAAAATAATTTGATATATATTTTCTCAATTTTCAGATGTATCATTAGAGCAAATAAGCTTCCCAGAATTTTGGAAAGCTATAGCAAATAAAGTAGCTGTATCTGGCTCCTCTAATAATAAAGAAAATTCAAATTTTGCTTTTTATAGCTCAAAAATTAAGTTTGCATTGCAAAAGCAAAATGAAAAGGGAAGAAAGCCAGTTCTTTGTGGCTTTTCCCCAGTTTGTACCTTTGCAGGCAGTCCCAGTCCCAGGTGGGGGGGTCACAAGATGGAAGGGACTCCTTTGCCCAAAATGGCCAAAGCCATGTGCTCTCGAGTCACGAGGAGCCTCTCCCTTTGTCTGTCCCTCCTTCCCACAATCCCTTTCGCAATCCCTTCCTCTCCCCAGACCCCTCCCTCCCTTCGGTGCCAGCCCCGGCACTGCCCTCTCCTCTGACTCTGCCCCCTACCCTCAAACCTCCACCCTCCGACTCCTCCCTGTGTGACTCAAGCCTCCAGCCCCGCCCTGACCCTGATTCCCACGGTTTCCCCGCCCACAGTCCTAGTTCCCACGCCCTGGAGGGAAGGAAGCAGGAAGCGATCACGGCTTTTCTGCCACCCCTTTCACATATCAACAGTCAAAAAGAGGGGGTGCTGTCCACAGTAATTGGGACCCCTTCCCCCAACAAGTGATTCAGGATTTATGCAAAGCTCAGGCCAAATTTGGATAGGAAAGAACATTTTTGCAACCGTTTAAAAGCAAATTTAGCAAAGATTACTACAGTTCCCTTTGACCTCCAAAAAGATTTACTTCCGGAGCTTTGGCAAAATACTGAAATGGCTGTTGATAATAAGAATTTGCCAATTTGATTAGCAATCCAGCCCAATGAGTCTTCCCAACCTTACAGTAAAATAAAGCCGCTTCGATCAGAACCTTTTGTAACATTTGTGGAGCGGTTAACCCAAGCTATCGAGTTACAGGTTAAAAATGAAGGAGCCCAAGAACAGGTCCTGAAGGAGGTGGCTCTGGCTGATGCAAACGAACAGTGCAAGGCAGCTATCCTCAGCCTGTCTATAGAACTGGCTCCAACTTTACATGACATGCTCCAGGTGTGTGCCAGGAAGATTCACTTCATAAAAGCTCATCATAACCACAGTTCCAGAGTCAAGCCGCCACAAAAAGCTGCTGCTGCAGACACCATGCCTCCTGTACCTGTGCCACAGCCACCGCCCAAGAGAAGAACAATGTGTCTCCTGTGTGATCAGGCTGGACATTGGGCATCTCAATGCCCTTTAAAGAAGCAATTTCTGGACTTTCAGGACAATGGGGGCAGGGGATCTCAAAGGTCCAAAGGGAATTTTTCAAAAAAACTAGAAAATTCAAATGTTAAATTAAATAATCCTGCTTTAACCAGTTCTGCCTTTCAGCAAAAGTTACTGGATGTGATTGTAAAGGATCCAGCCACCAGAGAAACAGAAAGTCCTCATGATCAGGTCACCTGGGGTCATGGGTACACCTGCGTGTCCACTCCCTCAGGTCCCAAGTGGGTGCCAGCCAAGTGTGTGAAACCTTTCATCCCTAAAACTTCAAAGCCACCTGCAGAGGCCAGTGGCTGTCTGGAGGAGGAGAAAGCGCCGAATCTTCTCCTTCTAATTATCATTATCCCTTACCAGTGTTTTTCTAGACAGTTTTGTTTACACTAAAGGTCATTTTTTCTTGTGCAACTTTAAAGGTACTCAAGGTCTGAACTCTGAGCATCTCCCAAGAACTGAGCCTTCATCCTTCTTAATTTAATAAGAAAAGGGGAAATGTTGTAATGCATTAATTGGATTTATATTTCATCGGATTTGTAATGTTTTTTCTAAGTATCACGCGATCCCTCCTTGCCCAGCAGTGCCCATCCCCCACACTGAAATGTAACCAAACTTTCCTCCCCACCCACTTCTCCCTTATTGGGTAGTGCCTTGTCCCTGCCTCTGGGCCCTGCCCCCTGGGGAAAAAACCGTGGCACTGGCAGGGCTTCCGTCTCTCTGGCACCGGTGAGCCACTGGGAAAGAGCTCCTGCCAGGCAGGGCAGGTCTCAAGAATAAAGCTGTTGTATCTCACCTGGTGAGAGAGAGCAGGCTCTTTCCTTTTGCCATTGGCGGTCGTCTGGTCTCATTAAAAAATACGACATGCCTTACAAATCAATGGTCAGGACAAATATAGTCACTCTTTCATCTCTGTCCAATAAGGGTCATGAATAAAATCCTTCTGTAGAGAATCTTATTTGGACTTCAGCTGTAAAATAAATTAGTTCAGAGCTAGCCATTGGGCTGGCACATCAGCTAAAACCTGAGAAAAGATGAGTGTAATCATGGTGACAGGCAAAAGCCATTTGTGTCTATCTCCTCAGATTTCCTCCACCAAGACCCCTCCCAGTTTACTCAGTCAGTAGAATGAGGACATGCTCACAGCTCTCAGTTTATGTGGCTGCTCATAAGTGCTTGATGACAAAAAATATTCATGTTGATGTTTCTTAAGCTGTAGTAGACCTTTCCTTTGTCACACATCAAATAACTTGGCATTTGAGGGGATTTAGAACTTGCTCACAATGGTAAAGCTTCGTGAGTGCTCAGCTGTCTGAGCACACTAAAACAGAGCTAACACATTGTTAAAGGCCTCGCTCAGTCAAGAGCTCCCACACTGCCAAGGTTTTCTCCCTTAGTTCTGCATCAAGGGCACAACAAAACCTATAAGCACTGATTGTATTATTCAGGTATTATGCCTGAACTATAGAGGGAATTGAGCAGTATGTTTTTAATTTTCCTGAGTATTTGTTTTTACACTAGCCAGTGATTATTGCACAGTTTAGGTGATTTCTGTTTTCTTTTGTACTCCTCAAAATAGTCAGTTCTCATTTTCAAGGAAACTGATCACTGTCATCCCATTAGAACCTTCCTCTTATCCACCTCACAAGCAGCAGAGAGGAAAAAAACCAGGTAGTCTTTTAGGTGGTTAGAGAGAGAATATCCAAATGAAATGAGAGGTGAGTGCTTGTTTTAACCAGAGATAGTCTTGGAGAAAAGAAATATGTTTTCTCCACACCCTCCAAACTGATACCAGAAAATTAGAGCACATTTTTTCTATGATAAGTATGAGCCTTCAGTGTTGCCTCAAGGAGTTACATATGGGAGAAAATCTAGTGCATTCTATACAATACAGTAAAGATCAATGCTAGATCAAGGTTTGAAAACTACCTTAATGTGAACTGCACAAAATGGACAGAAAAAATTTCCACAATGATGTGGCCCTGCAGCACCAAAGTAAATTTTATTGAAAAAGAAGTCTCTTCCATCCACTTTATTATTAGAGCTCTTGTCCATTTCAAAGTACTTAATATGTACATGCTACTATAGCAATGAAAATGTCAATGCAGAACAGAGTTTGCCAATGTGATTTCATACGAGGATAAATCTCTGTGGTTTGTTGAACTCTCCCTGCTAAGAAAAAAAAAAAAAAAAAAAAAAAAAAAAAAAAAAAAAAAAAAAAAAAAAAGTTTAAAATGGGAGTGGACATAAATTGTTCATAAATTGTTTATCTGGGTAAATCCAGCAGTGTTGAAGGTAGGCAAGTCTGCATCAGATTACAATTATGAATTCCTGTGTCTTTGCTAAGAGGTTATGTTCTCTATTATATTGTTTCTAGGTTGACTTTTCTACTAAAGTAGAAGATGCCTAATTGGTTTCTTCTCCCCCTAAATTTGGTTTGTCCTGACATTAGTGGGAGAGTGGCTCAGAAGAGCTTTATTTATTTCAGATTTACTTTATTCTATTTTTAAAAATAATAATCAGGAAACAGAAGCCAAAGACTTGGCAATCTTACTGGTTCACAAGCATTTTATTCAGCAGAATTGATAAAACAAGCGGATTTCCATTGCTACATCTTCAAATGGACTGACATTTGGCAGCAAACGACCTTTCTAAAGTTCAGGCACTGCATTAAGAAGAGGATTATAAAGGGCATAATTTGAATTGAGGAGGAAAAGTGTTACTAAGCATGTAAATTACTGAGCTACATAAGTGGTAGAAAGAAAAAATAGACACAAATTAGTACTATTGAAAGTTTCTAAGTATCTATTCAGCAGCCTTGAAAAGTGATTTGTATTTGTATACTGTCATAAAATTGGAAGCATTCAGATAAATTCACCAATCTTTGTCTTCTTGTTCAAAATTTCATTTCCAAAGAATTTTCTCAGTGCAAAATTATGGACCTTGAATGTTCTCTTTATTAGTCTGATTACAGCCTCATTAGCATATTTTGGCACTTTTTTCCTTGCTGTGTGCATGAGTAATTTATCAAAAGCATTCTCACAATTTACAATCCAAACTAATAAACAGCAAGGCACCTTCTACTTTTATTTTTTTTTTAATTTTTATTTTTATTTTTAAGTATCCCATAGAGACTGTGAGTACTGAATGCTGTATTTACTCCAAAATTCACTTATGGGATCCCATTATTTAATATGGTAGTTTTACAGTATACATAAATTGATAGTCATGGGGTCATCACTACAAGAAAGGAAAGAAGGAAAGCCCATGTGTTACAGATACGCTGAATTCTAGAGCTGCTATTGAACATGGATAGGACTTTTATCTAAATATTAGAAGTTAATAATGTTTACCTTCTTCAATATCTGTGGCAAATAATGTTTTAAATGAAGTTATATTTTTAAGTGCTAACTGAAAGAAAATATGGGAATATTGTCAAGACAAAATTGTGGTTTTCATTGACTGTAGTCTCAAAGAAAGGAGCCAGAGAACAAAACATTCTTTTAAATATGTTTTTTGATTTCCCCTGTCTCCTATAGTTTAAGTCATGCTTTAGACAAAGCAAAAGAAAACCACAGTCCAAAACCTTCAACAAACCAGGCAGCTCATCTTTAAGCCCAAGTTGAATTTTTCGTGGTAACAGATAACAGAGATATTGCTGTATGGATTTCAGCAGTATTCAGCTGTCACATCTACTCATGTGAAGTGATAAATCCATAATGGATGAAAGACAGCAATAGATTTATGAGTTTGTCAGAGTGAATGGAACCACTGAAAATGCACTTATTAAAAATCTGTAATTTTTTTCCAAGGACTTGCTTGCCTTAATATATATGAGAGTAGGTTTGATTTCACTCAGAATTAATATAATTTTTTATATTTATATATATAAATATATATATATTTATAGTTTCCCTGCTGCCTCCAGGAGGTCTGCTGACATTTTTAGTGTACTGTCTAAGCCTACAGGGGAAAAAATAAGAAAATAAGATACATTTTCCATATTTTACACAATTAATGTATTTGATGAAGTCAAAACCAATTAAAATTAGAAAAATGCCGATTTGGTATAATGTGGACCAAAGTATTCATCTTCATACATCAATATCCAGTATCATTACTGTAGCTGAAGAAATCTGAGTAACATCTTGATTATGAGGTAAGTTTCTTAAATACCTGTTCATTTCAACAAAATTCTTCATTCCCTCCCTTGTCACCTACCCACACTGCAACTGAAAAGACAATCTCTGTGTAATATGAGGCTATTTCACGAAACACGTATACTCCACATGACAATATAATAGACATACTCCCAAGAGAGAAATACATCTAGTTATAGAATTGCCGGCTTCCAACTGGATCACGCTACTGGCTGATCTTGTAAAACTGCATGTAATACAAGACACTTTCAACAATTTTATAACAGTAGCAATTTTCTTTTTTTTCCTGTGGAAGTGAATATATGCTTCATTTTTTATGCATAATGTCACATTTTTGCTGAAAGAAATAAAGAAAAGTTACACTTTTTTCTTATTTTCATATAATCCCGTCTTAACTTTCTCTCTTAACATGCTGCTGTAGCAACTTTTTCAGATCAAAAACTGAAATTAAAACTACAACACAGGTGAAAACAAGGCAAATTTGAAGGGAAGGCTGATCTGAGTTATGAGATTAAAACCTTGCGCATACTCTGACACTCAAAAACAGAGAAAAAATTTTTTTTGGAAAAAAAACCCCCACATATCTTTAAGTGACAGTTTCTCATTCCCTTAGTGTTGTAATCCTGTGTTTACTTTGCACCAAAAATGATTAAGTAAGACGGTGGCATAAAGCAGAGTTCATCTGCCATTTTTTTGGTGCACACTTTAAGTAGATCCCAACCAGTTATAAAATTAATTTTGACTTCCACAGTCAGGGTATGTATTCTGTATTTAATAATTTTGTTTATCAGAAATGCTGACATTTCAACTGTCTGACTTGTCAACTCCAAAGAGTGTGTAATTCCTTCCAAGGGAGGTACAGGGAGATAAAAAGGAGACACAGAACTAGTAGAAGATAAACTGAATAATAACTCTTAATATTAAATCAAAACCTCATTTATACTGAACAAATAAGACAACAAAAGAAATGGGGGAGGCAAAAATAGTCCATAACAAACCTGAGGGATATAACATCAGTTCATGTTGGCATGGCAGATAAGATATCAACTTATATGCCTGAGGTATTAAAATAAGCACTGCAATGAAAAAAACACATAATAGCATAGGGTTACAAACAAGGGAGATTGTACTACTTACAGATTAATATAGTGAAGAAGTGTTCATTCATTAGAACAAAACACTTTCAAAGAAAGAAATCTGATAATATTTGGGTTTTATGTTACCTAAACCAGGTGACGTAAAGGCTAAAATATCATTCAAAGACTCAATGCAGGTACTTTAAAAACATGGGACTGAATTTTAAAGTGTCTTAAATTTCAATTACTTTAGCATTTTCCAAAGCTAATTGTTGTCTGAAAGAATCTTAATTATTTCAGTGTATCTTACGGTAGTCCTGTGCTTAGTGTGTATAAAAACTTGATTTGCTGAATGACTGGGTGAGATAAATCCATGTTAAAAGTTGACTTCTCTAGGATGGTGTGGTGGTGCAAGAACTGTTTTATTAGGTTTTTATAAGAAGTTTTATGTTATAGTTCATTTCACTGTATCCCCAGTTCTGTAACCCTTTTTAGCTTTCTGTGTAATAAGGTGTTTTGTGTCAGTCCTCCCACCCCTCACCTGACCTGGACAATCCCCTCTGCCCCGCCTCGCTCTGGGGCAGCCTGTCTATCACTTCGGGACCCCTCCCAAGATTGAGAAATCAAACGGAGAGGGCTTCAGGTGATAGGTCGCCCGGGGGGAATTCCTTTCCTCTGGGGATGGTTGGTCAGAGGCTTGGAGGGGGACACCCCCTTGTTGCCCCCTGAATCCCCTGATTCATTGCCTTGTTGTAACCCCCTCTGAACCCTCCCCCAGGTATAAGGTGGAGAAGGGAGATTCAAGCTCTCTCTGGCCTGCGGTTTTGGGCTAGCTGTGGTGCTACCGCAGTTAGGCCTGAATAAACATCTTTTAACCTGCTAAGCTGAGAGCCATCCTTTTCTACTGCCGCTGCTGTCACGACACTATTTAGTCCAGCTGCTGCTGAGAAGCTGAGCCAGCAGGTAAAGATAACCTGCGTGCCTATCTGGAGTGGGAACATCCTGATCGCTGTGCAGATCTGAGCCAGCCAGAGGCCGGCATCCGCCGGGTGCGGAGAAGGAGCACAGCCACAGGATGGCAACTGTCAGCCAAGGAGAAACGCTCCTTCCAGAGAGAGGGCGATTTTCTTGTATGCGTTAAGCAATCCTCAAAGTTGAAAAAGCCTCCACTGACATGTATCTTCTGCCTCTATACCCTAAAGACATCCAGGAGATTTTCACAGTAGACTCTTCTAAGTTTGAGAGGTGTATTCAGCACATATAAGCATACATGGGACATACACGGGATAAAACAGAGGATCAAAAGATCTCAAAAGCATTATCAAGATTAACATGAAGATGAACAACTGGACAGTAATCCAGTCCCTTCTGTGTGCTGGAATCTATTTTGTTGATAATGTGTGTTGAATACTTACAGAGAGCAGAACTATTATCTTCATTGTAATGGAAAATATTCAGATATTAGAGTAGTCTCTTGTTTTATTTATTTTGGCATGGAGACTTTGGGATTAGGGGAAAAGTAAGGTGTATTTTTGTTTTGTTTTGTTTCTTTTATTCTGAATCTATTTATTTATTACAAAAATTATTATAATAGATATAATATTCAAATAAAATTTAAAGCAAGGGGATTTTAGGTTATAGCTATTAATTTAAAGTTCTTTTCTCTAAACTGTGTTGTGCTTGATTTAGTAACACATAGACTGTGAATATGCTATTGAAAATTGCCATGTGTCCCTTGACATTCATGCTAGACTCTGAGAGGAGTCACCTGTTTTCTCTAACATGATTGTTCAGTGCACAAACACTGTCTGGAGGATGCTTTGTAGGTCATAAGATTAAGTCCTTTGATATCACAAGCAATCACTATCTATATTGCAGTACAATTATTACCTGGTAAAGAAGTTTAGTGTTTCATTCACGCTGCTTTTACCAAAAGATCACTTCAGAATTTCATTCCCCTGAGAATTACAAAAGTCCCCATCTCAATTTATTCGTAGTTTATTTATCCCTCCCACTGCATTCATAAATATCCCTTCTTAGCCTTTGTTTGGTTAATCTAAACAAGCTGTGCTCCTTTACTTTCCAGTAGACTCCCTTCCCCTTCATTAAGTGAGATTGAATTCATTTTTCATGTATATAGTATTTAAAATTATTACTCCTCAGTGCTTTGTAGAATGTTGAGATGCACCAATTTGATTTTTATTATACTTTAATATACTTCATATACCACTTTATTTTATTTATACTTCAACATGTGCTAGAGATGAGCTGAAAAATTACTCTAGGGGCTGTACAAGTGCTGGGAGTCTTGACCTCAGGAGGCTTTGCCTCAGCTGATCAGGGGAGGGAAACCTTCCATGACCTGGCTGGAAGCGACCCCCTCTTGCCATTTAGGCAGATGCCTGGAAAATCGGACTATGAGAAGCATTAGCACATAAAAGCAGTTAACTGCGACATAACCAGTGCCATTTTCCTTTGTGTTTCATTGAGGGAGAGGAGGCTCACCCGGAGGTTCAGCTTGGCCCCCCTGCCCCCCTCGCCTTTCTCTTCCAGTGGGCCTGCTTCCCTGTCCACACCTGTCCTGCCCTGTTTTGCCACTTCCCTGGGGCAGCTCATCGCCACAACAACCTGGTGCTCCACTCTTTCCCCGATGGAGCAGCCACAGCTGCAGCTGCTCCTCCAGCGCACCCGTGGCCACGGCAGCCTGTTCCTCAGCAATGCAAGAGACACTCAGCCTACTGCTGTTTGGAAATTGTGCCCAACCTGCCACAGGATCCATGCAGGCTCATCACAGCTTGCCGCATACATGCTTTTGTCTGCCGATCAGGCGTCCTGGAATTCTCATGGTAATGCCATCCCTGTCTTCTGTTTCTCCCTCTGACTTACTAAAGAAATACGGGTATTGATCTAGTATCGATACCCAACTGTGATGGACAAAAACTTTCTAACAGTTTAAAGTTAGAAAGTGTATGTTTATTACGGCCGGGCAGCACATGGGATATTTCCCTAATTCGCACTGTGAAATTCACAAAGCCTTTTATTTACAAAAGTGTTGAATACCCAAAATATAAATGCATATTCATACCCCTGTCACCTCTCATTCCTCACTTTGTATGCTAATTGGCAAAAAGGCTATTAAGCATGCGTACTTTGTTTCTTAAAATGAGTCAGGGGTCTATTCTGGGGAAGGGTCACCCAAAATGAGGAAGTAAGATGAGTCTTCCTCGTCCTGACCTTTCTACCTTTTCAATGCATTCGTGACAAATGAATCCTTGGTAGAACTTATAGTTTCCTGTGTTCAATGGGTTCTTTAAGCAGGAAATCTGCAGCTATCTCATGTCCTATTTACCACATTCTGTTTTTCATTACATGCACAGCTACATAAACATAAAGCTGACAACCAATGAGTTACTAAATCCAGGATATCTTATCTAAGATCTGGCTTTTGTTAACTGCGAATAAAGCTTACCTATCTACTTCAGCTATTTCAACAACTTATTATCTTAACTTTCCTAAAAATCCCTTCTTCTTCAAATTTAATGTCTCACCTCCATCTCTCTTTTCTGCTCTTTGCTCCCTTTTCTATCCCCCTACAGTAGGAACACTTGATCTTCTTTTATCAATAAACAGATATAATATTGCCACCTTTGCAGTTTATTTTTGTTGGAGAAATATATCAAATAGAATCCTCCCTACTCCCCCTTTTAGAGGAGGACTGGACAAATAGATTTTAATATTTCTATGTCTTTGCAAGAAATACTTTATCTGAGACAGTTTAGGAATGCATTTACCTTTTTCTTATCAGCACTTCAATCATTCTGCATTTAATTAATATAGCTGTGCTTTCTCCTCTGACATTTTTAAATTATGAACTTCCAGCTTCTGGAACAACTTTTTATTAATCACAAAAAATGGAACTTTGTGGTTTGTACTGCTTAATTTCATCTGCTTTCTACCTCGGTTGTCCACAGGCTGCTTAAGGTCTTTCTATATCATTCCAGTCCTCACAAAAATTCAAGCTCTTTCCTCCTTCATAAAGATTTGCTAGGACACTCCCACTTGCTATTTGTGAAAATGTAAATTAAACCTTCTTTATAAACACAGATAACGAGCCCAAACTGACTTCTTACTATGTTTTTACCTATTTTACAATTCTTCTACAAATCTTCATTACTTGCATTGCATTTATTAATACCTAGGTGATGTTACAATAAACACTATCCCAACTGACAGACTAGATTAACTTAATGGTTTTAATCTAAAAGACAGATTATCACTACATTTCACAATCTACCTACAAAAAATACAGAATGTATATTTCTACAATATTAATTTACCTGTACTTAATTAGAAATTGTTTCCTTATTTGTGTTCCATTCGAAGTAATGAGCAGAGCAGTAAAAGAATGCAAGCTTTTATGTACCTTCAAAAATTCAGAGCCAATTTTCTCCTCATTGATTTGAGGAGGGTCAGGCCTGAGTCCTAAGTTCCCTTTCTTTTTTAATTCTGTCAAATTTCCTTTTCACATGTATCAGTCTCTTACTCAATATTAGTTTTATCAATAATATGCTAGTTTTAATACAAATCCTAGAATTCAAGACTGGATATCGGGAAGATGAGTATTTCCTTGTTATATAATTATTACCATGGTGTTCTCTTGTGACAAACCGTATTTTCTAAGCATCTGTTTCTTGGCTCACAAGTTCCAGGACACATACCTGATATTGTAGGTAGTATGCAGACACATAGAGAATCAAAATACAACATTTTCACATAGGTCTCGAGAAATTTTGTCTTAGTGTCCTTTACTAATAGCATACATATCATTTGAGAAGAAAAAACACTACAATTAAAAAAAGAACTGCTTTTTTTCCCCTAAATCTCAGACTGGAATGCAGTAGTTGGAGCTTATTTTCCTTTTTATGTTTGGCTTTTTCAGCCATTTAGATGTCATAGAGACATCATACTTATATCTGACTTAAGAAGGACTTTAGGTATTTGGAAGTAAGAAGAATGACAGTCTTTGGTTCACAATTTACAGAAATAGTAAATCAAAACTTTTGTCAACAGATGTACTGATCTATTTTCTCTTCATTAAAAAAAAAAAAAGGCAGAGAAATATGGTTTAAAATTAAGATGGAAATTACTTACAATAAGCTACAAAACTCAAAATTATAGAAGAATATCAAATCTGATACTTAATTTTTTTTCAGCTCCTCGTAGCTCATGAGCTACAAGAATATGTTTGCTTTTTCTGTTTACTTTGTTTTGGCAGTGTATATAAGGGAATTTTTTCCATTACTCCATTAATACATTTTAGAATAAATGTGACTCCATCAAGTGATGAACAGTGCTGAGAATCAAAATAAGCAAGGTGTCCCAAGTTATGAATGTTGTTTCTCCATATATCACTAAGCAAGCTGGCCATTTTGCAGAGAGGGCTGAGGCTTTAAGAATGACATCAAATCTACTCCCTTTCCTAGATACCAGCAACGTCTCTTCCCATTGTATATGCAGTGCAATGCAAACTTGATTTTTTTTTTTCTTAAAGTTTGAATCAGGAGATATGATGAATTAATCTTTAAAAAAATAGAAATATATGTATCTTCAAAAAGCAAGATATCTGATTGTATCTAATTAAATTGCTTTCATAATCCTATGCAAACCAGCTACACAGCAATGTGTGGATTTGGCTGAAGATTAAATTAATCCCTGTTTACACACACCACATAATTCTACCTGCTTCCCCTGAGGGGAGAGCATGGAGAATTTCAGAAACATGAGTAAGCATTCTAATTTTGACAACAATGATAGAGATTTAGTTAATAAATGCTCTGTGTAACAATAATACTGAGAGAAAGGACTTCAAATATCATTCAGAAATTGCCTCTTCCTCTCAGCCAGACAAGAAGTTCAGCTTGAATGTCTTCATTTCAGACACTCTTCTGGGATCTGAATCAATCTACACAGCCATCTTTTTCCCTCTATAGGCACACAAGAGAACACAAATCAAAGCCCTCTGTGAAATCCCTGCCAGTCACGCCAGTGAATTCTCTGACATTCCCTGTTTTAGCAGCTGTGGTTGCTAACAGATGGAAAATCTGGGGGCACAGTGCCCAAACACTAATGTATGTTGCTTGCTCTTGTCATACTAAATATTGCAGAATTAGAGAAATGCATGGAGAGAAATGGACCTTAAGGACTGTCTTATTCCAATCCAACTGTGCTAGGCAGGGACATCTTCCACTAGATTAGGATGCTCAGAGTTCCATCCAACCTGGCCTTGAACAACCCCACAGCATCCCTAGGAAACCTGTTTATGGGCCTTATCACTCTCACAGTAAAGAATATCTTCCTAAAATCAAATCTAAATCTACTCTCTGTCAGTCTGAAGCAATTTCTCCTCGTCTTGTCACTTCAGACAAAAAAAAAAAATCTCTCCATCTTTCCTGTAAAAGTAAAATAAACTTGAAGACATGAAGCTATGGAAATCCTTAAACAAACACGAACCTTAATTCTGTTTAAAGAAATCTCGTAAAGTAATGACACAATTCCCATTAATGCATACTAGTATTTGTGTTCCCAGACAAATTAAACTAGACTTCAATATGAAATTAATTTTCTCTTTCTATGAGGTTAACAATCAAAGGATTTAGCCTGTGCGTGACCTATTTCAAGGCTGTCTTTTAGAGTCCTTAAACAGATTAAGTCAATGTTGGTGAGATGTCCCTTTGTGTGGTTTGCTGGCATGCAGAAGTTGGCAGAGAAGATATTAATATTTCCCAGATACACAACTTCACTTGCAAGGAAACCTTGACAAAAGAGAATTATTCTGTTCTCAACCATGGTTAATGAGATCTCTACTCCAGAGTATAAAGAGGATAAGCAGAATACAGTGTGTTAAACATTATCCCCTCTTTGAAAGAGGGAAATTCCTATCAAAAAGAGTCAAAATATAGCAGTGTTTCATGTTCCTGTTTAATTTAGAAGTCAAAGTGAAGGTACCTTCTTGATCATCTCATGATTTAAACTACAAAAAGTCTGTGCAGCTGTTTTGTGCAGGCTGTGAAAAGTTTTCTGGTAAATTCCTGTTTGTAACATACACTGTAACATAGAACTTGACATGAATGACTAAAGCAAAGTAATATGAAAATAAAATTTGCTGTCTCCTTGAGGAGGAGACAATATGGTAACCTCATACAAAATACAAAATTTCAGCCTAGCATTTTAAAAGTATGCCATGTATCTTTTCTAGATGGTTGGTAGTGTTTCAGAATTCTCATCAGAGAATGACTGAAGGAAACAGAAGTACATGGAGGTCAGAGAGCTTAGGTACAAGGCACCGCAAAACATATATAGATGAGAGTTCTGTGTTTATGCAGATAACTATTACTTCTAGAGCTGGTGTGCAGCAACATCCGAAGATCCTGACAGTGAATTCTCTTTTTTGATGCCCCTCAGATTCCTTATGATTCCCTTTGCTACGTATGAATAAAACTACACATGGTTCCACATCCAGTAGCTCAACAGAACAGAGCAGACATTGGCAAGGACTAAACAATAACCAGTGGAAGCAATAGACACAGTATCCGTATCGCTTTATTAATGCAGTTAAGAGACATGGGGTAACTCAGTGACTCACATGGAACTAGCAATAGCTCTGCCACATCTGGCACCTAAACTGTTACACAAAGTGTACTGGTCATCTCGGTGGGCTTTGATCTTCTAAACTCTCATCCTGTCCCACATGCTTATGGTTTTCTGTCAGTACTTGTTCCCTGCTTCTCTTAGTTCTGGTATTGTGCAGTGCAGGCTTGCTAAGTAAGAATCTAATTTATGTTATCACTTTTAAAGAGTCAGAATACATGGAAGAAGAGAAGAAAGACTTTGCAAGGCTGGGTTCTCAATATTCATAACACATGCTCAGCCTTTGTACTGGATGTCCATGCCCAGGTTCTGGCAGCAAGGGCCTGCAGTGGTGGCTCCTGTAAGGAGACCAGGACTACAGCCTTGCCAGACGCAATTGGCTCCTGTCCGCTCCAATGGACCCATCACATAGCAAAGCTGACCCCCTCAGTCAGGATGGTGGCACCTCTGGGAAAGTGTATTTATGAAATAATAAAAACATTGCACATCAGAGAGAGAAGGAAAGGGTGGAGGAAAGTGGAAGAAACTACCAGGAGGACACTAGGTCAGAGAAGGAGGAGGAAGAGATGCTGCAGTTGCTGATGCAGAGATTTCCTCACGGCATATGGTAAGAACCATGCAAGAGCAGAGACCCATCATTGTAGGCACTGGAGGACTCACTTAGAATCATTATCCAGAGGAACCACAGCCCTTGGAAAGGACCCAGACTGGAGCAGTGCTAAGCATGAGGAGGAAAGAAAACAGAGAGGAGCTGTTCTGGATTGACACCAAACCCCCTCCCCCTACACCGGGGATGAGATTGCAAAGTAGTGAATGAAGGAGCAACTATGAACTTGGGCAGAAGGAAAAGAACAGGGAGTTGTATTAGATTTTTCTCTTTGCTTCTCACCATCCAACTCTACTTTAGTTGCCAAGAAAATTTATTTTCTTCAAGTCATGTCCAGTTTTCCCAGAACAGTAACACTGGTAAATGTTCCCCTTGTCTTTATTTTGACACAAGCATTTTCTTCTTTTTTTCTTTCCATTTCCTATTGAGGTGAGGGAATGAGAGTGGCTGGGTGGGTGGCTGGAAGTCAGCCAAGTCAGGTCACGGTGATCCCTCAATTCTTAAACCTCTATTGTGTGTACGGATGACAAGCCAGCAATATCAGTAAGAAAAAATAATATTTAGGTGTCAAAACTTCCTGGATGATTCAAGTAGAAGTAGGGGCTGTTTTTTCTTTCAGGAAATCAAATTACCATGAATTCCAATGAGACTGAATTTTGCTGTGCTATCTTTGTTACCTTACACCACCACTTCTGCTAAAAACTCAAAGTTAATAAAATCCACGTGTTCCTGATTATACAATATTTCAACTTTAAACAGGTTCTAAGTACTCCAAGCTCAATCAGAAAGCAGATTGTTAAACATTTCATGTAGACTACCAAAGTTCTTAAATTACATTGTTCAAATCCAAAACATTTAAATTTAAACATTTCCTTTTACTAATCAAAAGAAACCTTTTGGTTTCTTTACAATTGGTAGTTTTGTCACTTCTTGTATGATGCCAAAAGAAAAACATCCAGAAACCATCTTATATACACAATTTCACAGAAAGCTGTGCCACACAAATATATGGACACCATTCACTACTCTTTTGGACTAAATATATTTGTCTCTGCAGTTAAAGTAGTAACTTTAATTTAAAGTAATAATCAAAGTAACAGAACCACTTCCTGAGTGAGCCAATTGAGACATAAACTTTAGAGAATTAAGGATTTTAGAGGGGTTAAGATTTTAGTTAGAAATAAGCTTTGTCAAAATTAACTGAAATAGGTAAGTTAAAGTGAAGGTAAGTGAAATACCAAGGGTTCATTTATCACATTTGCATCAAAAAGGTAGAAAGGTCAGAACGAAGACTTCTTTACTTCCTCATTTTGGGGACCCCACCCCATGAAAAGGACCACCGACCCATTTCAAAAAACAAGCCACGCATGCTTAATAGCCTTTTAGCTAATTACCATATGAAGCAGGGAATTGGATGTACCAGGGTTATGAAGATGCATTTGTGTTTTGGGTATTTAATGCTTTTGTAAACAAAAGGACTGTAAATTGCGGTGTGAATTTGGGAGCTACCCCGCAAGCTGCCCAGCGTTGTAATAAATATACACTTTCTAACTTTAAACTGTTAGAGAGTTTTTGTTCGTCACAGTTGGGTGTTGATACTAGATCAATACCCATATTTTCTTTAATAAGTCACAATAATGGAAATAGAAATTAAACCTTTTGGTGGTGGTGGTTTAGACTTTGCATAAGGTAGTTTCTCATCTATGAAATACACACATAATGAGATAGACACAGATACAGACATAGGCATGGACTCAGAGAGAGATCTGCCTCATATTAAGTATTGTGAACTATCCTTTAAACTAAACTGAGATGACTTCTACCTAAGAAATTCAAGGATGAATATACTTAAGTTTAATTTAATCTGCTAATTGGCACTGGCTCTCCATAAAAAGAGATTTATGACTGTTAAGTTTGTTCCTTACCAAACACTATGTTGCCATGAAATTTTTCTCTGGGAAAACAAAAACCAGGAAGACAAAATAAACAATAATTCATTAAAGAGGACTTAGTCTTTTAAACATTAAGGGTTAGGAGGAGTGTCTTTCCTGATAGATTGATTTACATTTATCCAGTAGCCCTCTGGATTATGTGTCCAGGCCATGAAAATTCACCAAGCCTGGGGATCACTGTGAAGCACACACTCCTCTGGCTACAGTGAGCACTCAGTATCAGATCAGTGGAGCAGAGGGACATGGGACTGGGAAGCACTCTTGGGTCCACAGCTCAGACCCGAGTCAGTGAATCACTGTTGGCCTACACTCTGCAGCAGCTGATCCCAAGCAGCTGCCATGGTGGAAACAGGACTGTAACATGAAAAAACTGTTCAATATTTTGACTTCACTAAACTAAAAGGATATTAGTTCATATTTTTCCTAACTGTTTCAAATATCTGTATGGTAAGTATTTCATAATGCTTTGTGCTGTGACATGATTTGACATAGTTATTCGAATTTTGATATAGTAATTACTTGGGTTACCTTTCAATACAGAAATTTTCCTTTCTATGTGCAGTATATGTGTTTTAAGCTTTTGGAGATTAAACTAACACATTTTCTGTTTATTCCTTATAGATAAACTTACTTTCCTACCTCCACTAGCTTCTCTGCTCCTGAGAGAAGAAATGAGAGGTTGAGATCTTAGGTCACTGTTTTTCCAGTGACATTGTATCTGAGATTCCTTAGTACGGTATTGATTAACTAACCTATTATTTAACTAACTAAGAAAATCAATACTAAAATCCACTATCTAGGTTGAAAGCAATGCTCAGAAATTTAAATTCAATAAAGTTGCTTTTGAATTAACATTAATCTTTAAAAACCAACTACTTGCTGTGTTTACTGAAGCTTGCTGTCTTGCTTATGGGGTAATGAGAGTCCTAAGCCATTCTATTTTTCCAGACCAGAGCAACTGTACCTAGGACTAAGAGAGACATGGAAATAGAATGGTAGTACTGCTGTTGCTCCACAGTGAGTCACAGTATTTCCTGCGCTCCTATATTGTCCTTATTAAAAGAGCAATGACTGTAATGGGTTACACCTGTAGTTTCATCTGTTCTCAGAGCTTGAAAAAGCATCTGTTTTCTGGCCTATGTCAAGAAAGGCAGACAAAGTTGTGTACATCTTTTGCAGCTGTTTAGACCACCCAATACATATATGCCTCCAAACAGAACCATGGGAATTTCTTATGAAGTCAAAAAGTGGCATTACCACAGGATAAATCATCAGCCCATACAGTTTAAAATTTTCTAATTTATCTGTCTACCTCACTGTATTTCTCATCTGCCTTAAAATCAGTGCACAAAAATACTGGTAAACTAAAATAAACGGTCATGATTTTCCAGTTTTAAGGTCAGCCTAGAAACTGTTTATGAAGAAAATTTGCATTTATTTAACCTCTTTCAGCGATAATAACTCTCCTTAGAAGCAACTTTAATAGTAACAGGTTATTCTAGAGCTTGATTTACACCAAAAACACAAACACTTCAAGGATTCTTTTGAGTCCGGAGCACTACTATCAAAATTAAAGTGACTTTTACTACAGGATAGTGAAGAAAAAAGGGACCATAATTGGAAAACTACTCTGCTGTAGAAAAACTATTGAAGAAATGCAGTGATACCTGTACTGAACACTGTCTCAAGGTAAATCATAAAAAAGGACACTTTTTTATTTGAAAATTTAAAATTTAATTCCTAGGTAAGGTAATATATATGTCAAATAAGTCTTGTGTCAACCATGGGTCAATATTTTCCCACATTAGGGAAGCCATTTTAGTGGTTGATAGTTATATAAGCACCTTCAGAGGCATAAAGGAACTAGATTGACTTCTAATCTGAGTGCAGATTAGAATCTCCACTCTCAGTGAACAGAAATTTTATTGCTTGGTTTGCTTATTCATAATGATGAAGCGTTACGGAACAGATGTTGACAGAGTAACTTTAATGTAGATCATATTCCTCTGTAGAATTCCTTGTAGCATTCCAGGTGCTACTCTTTGACACTCACATGCAAGTACATGTGTGTTTCTGAAGGAATGTGCTGAAATCCAAGAGCTAAGAATACCATAAGCTAAGAATAAGAATATGTGAAAGCAAGCTTACAGTAGCCAGAAAATAAGAGTAGGATTAGCTGTTAGCTTCAGAATAGTGGAAGAAAAAAAATACTGGCAAATTCTCATCATGCTCATTGAGAGTTATGCTGTGAAAAGGTTCTAATAACTAGTTGAAGTAACTATGACCAGGAAAAGAAGCAATAGAATGTACTTGGGTGTATACTGATCCTGATTGTGCTGATTTACACCCAGCATACCACCAAAGAAAAAACATACCATCTGGAGTCACTAGACATGAAACAGTCAAATCATTCATGTGTTATACAGCTGTCAGGTCTCTAGAATAGCAATTATCATAGTACAAAGTGTTATATTTAGGCCACTTCACCTTCAGTTTACTTCAGAACACTTTTGATGATGAAAATTGCAATTGGAATTATTCCACATAAAAGGAATTCTTCTGAAGGGAGGAAAGAAATAAAAGCTTTAAAATACAATAATGGATTTTTTTCCCTTATTGAGGAAGCACTATCAGCCTAAGACAACTTAAGGGGAGTTTTTTTCCTATGCTTGATAACATATGACAACTAGTATTTTACTGTAGATTTTTCAAATTACTGAATGAAATTTTTTGTGATAGGATGTTTATGTGATTACAGGGTGAACCAGGAAAGGTATATTTTCTGGTTTTAACCACTGCATGAACAGAAGAGAGCTTCTATGTTCTCATGCAACCATGTAGCTCATGCTAACTGAAAAAGTTAGTGCAGGCTGAATGACAAATGAACACTTTTATTTATGAACACCATTATTTACACAGCTGCAAATTACATTACAGAACCCCCACGTTCAGCAGAGACTGACAGCCACCCCCTAAGGTGGACCTGCTACTGGCCAAGTCTGAGCCTTGCCATCAGTCAATGCAGTAAAGCCTCTGTCATAAAGGAAAAAAAGTTATAGCACAGATATATTGTTCAGAAGAGTGAGAATACATGAGAGGAACAACTCTACAGACACCAAGGTCAGTGGAAAGGAGAGGCAAGGGTACTCCAGGCACCAGAGCTGAGACGCCTCTGCAGCCCATGGTGCAGTCCATGGTGAGGCAGCTGCGCCCCTACAGCCCGTGGAGGTCAATGGGGAATGCAAAGATCCACCTACCAGAGCAGCTGGACACTTGAAAAGAAGGCTCTGAATCCATGAAAACCCATGCTGGAACAGTCTCCTGACAGGGACCTGCAGGCCCATGGAGACAGGAGCCCACACTGAAGCAGGCTTTGTGGTAGGAGTTCTAACCCTGTGGGGTCCTAAGCTAGAGCACGCTGTTCTGAAGGACTGCACACTGTGGAAAGGGAGCCACACTGAGCAGTACATGAAGGAATGAAGGACTCACACTGGAGAAGCTCAGGGAGAATTGTCTGCTGTGCGAAGGACTCCACCTTGGAGCAGTGAAAAGACTCTTCTTCCTGAGCAGCAGCAGAAACAATGTGTGATGAACTGATCATAAGCCCCATTCCTGTCTCCCTGCACCTCTGGCAGGGGAGAGATAGAGCCTGGGAACGAGGGAGGGGGAGGGGGAAGGTGCTCTCAAGATTTTTTTTTTACTTCTTATTATCCTGCTTTTATTCTGTCTGATAATAACTTCAGTTAATTTCCCCATGCCAAGTATGTTTTAACATGATGATAAGCAGGACAGGGTTCTCTCTGTTCTTATCTTAAGTCAGGAGCCTTTCATTATATTTTCTCTCCTCTCCACTTACAGAGCGGAGTGCTAGAGCAGCTCTGGTGGGTACCTGGCATCCAGCAACCCACCACATTGATCAAATGCAGCGTTTAATGTAATAGATTGAAATATGATGAGACTGGCAGTAGTGTACACAAAACAAGTCCAGGAAAGGGCATATTGTTGTTTACATGAATTACAAAAATATATTTTCAAGTCAAAATTATTTGAAAGTCATATGTGGTAAAAATGTCAACCTCTGAACAATTTCTGGAAAATGCATTTACTTAAACTGTTCATAAATTATTCTATAATCATTATGGATAGGGAAGTATCTACTTCATGTTGTTCTACTACAAATCTCCAGTAGTTGTTTGATCTAGTCCATACGTTCATATTCCATAAAATTGCAAGGATCCCCACAAATTATCCCCACAAAATATTTTCTTCCAGCTTTCTAGGAAATTGGCATGGATTCATCTACCACAGCCAACTCATCAACAGGCATTAGGATGAAAAGCAGAAAGACTACAATGAAGAATATTTACCTTTATTAAAGCCAGGAGACAAACAGATCCAGAGTGGTGTTTCACACTGCACAAAGATGGAAGAGATTTCCAGTGGGAGGAAATCTCTCTTGCTTCTCAGGCTTCATGTTCACTGAATGTTGCTCAGATTAAAGTCAGTAAACTGGGGTAAGAAAACAGACGATGACTGGAGTAATGGGGAAATTGCTAATATCTCTCATTTGGGTCCCAGAAATACAGGGACAAATGGAGAAAGTCTGATGAAGAAGGAAACAATCCACAGAACAGAGAATACTGTGAATCATCTGAGGCCAAAGAATCAGTGTGACAATTTTACAGAGTCAAGTCCCAGATAAAAAATACAAACCAAATAGCCCAAGTGTGGCTGCTAGAAGATAGAGAATCAAATTTGGCAAACTGCCCAGAAAAAGCCACTCAAAGACCTCACCTCTTCCAGGCTATCATTTAGTAAGCACAGTTCCAGAGAATTCAAACAGTACAAGAAAATATATGAGAGGCAAAAATCACACAGCGCTCAGAAACAGAATTCATATAAGGGCAGTACATGGATCTGCACACGAACTTCCAACAGTACAATACACTACAAAACTACTTCAATACAGTATTTGGAGAAAGACAAAAGGACTACAGTGAAATGTGTCATTTCGCAAACCCCAGCACAGCAAGCTGGGGTTTGCAAACATGGACAAACCAGATAACAGGAATGCTATTAGCTCAAAAAAATTCTTCAAAAAAAGCTGCTGCAAGCAGTGATGAAGCAGAACAAGGATTCTAGCAAGTTTGGCATAGGTAAATACAGTATGTTTGTAGTGGTGAACCAGTGCTAAAAAAACCAACCAACCAAAACAAAACAAAAAAACTGGCTGTAGTAAAGAAAGAGATGAAACTCAAGGCTCAAAGACTTGTCTTTCTGAAGAGATAATATGTCAAGTTCTTGAGGAAGAACATTTATTTGATTTATAACAGCACTGAGGAAAAAGCACCAATTGCTGGATTCAAAACATGTCATATCCACATGTTTTTGCAAGAGACTGTTCTCACTGGTAGAATGGATTCTACAGCTGTGAAAAATTTAAATAGTAATTGCTCTCAGAAGAAGCAAAGCTGTCAATAAAGTGTAGAATAGAGCTAAAGGTGGCCCAATTTTCTGCCCCAATGAAAATTCTTTTTACCTGAGGAAGGGGGATAAAAGAGAACTTGGATAGGTTTCTTCTCTGGGAATTACAGAGCAAGCAGAAAAGAAGAAAAGTCTTTTGTTTGTCACTCTAGTAAAAGCAAAGGAAGAAAGCAACTAAAAAAAAAAAGAATGAAGCTTTGGCTTCTAGTATGCTAAATTATTGCTAAAAAAGGTGTGAAAAGACAAAAGTGTTTCTACCACTGGTGAGTAAAAATTCTGGAACACATCTTCCATGCCAAGTATTTTTCTAGATTTAATGAATCAGCTGAATTCTGGACAATGAAACAGAAAAACAAAGTTTACAGTTTTAAATTTTCAGAACTTCTTTCGAAGAGTAGTTTCTGCAGGTAATGTCCAAAGTAAGTCACAGGAAAATACAACCATTATTTAATTGTATAGAAGGCAGTAAAGTCCACTGAATTTTATTGTGAAGGGGGAAAAAAAATAGAGGTCTCTAAGCAGACATAAATAAATAAAGAAACATAAATAAACACAGAACATTTTAAGGGGGGGGGGGGGTGTAGGGGTGGGCGCAAATCTGAAGTTCTTGGACTAAACGAAGCCACAAGTGTTATTTCATATATAACAAGGTGTTAATACAACAAGGTAATACATCAAAAGAGTACAGGGGGATCAACACATTGACCTTTTTAAGACAGGCAAGGGAGACTTAAAAGAGCTTGTTAGGAAGGTAACTTAATGTCCAGAGCAGTCATCTAAGAATGGTATGATGCAGAGATGTCTAATGAACATATTGTGCAACAGTCAGTCCCAAAATTGAACTGGTAGCTAAAGAGATTTGCCTTTTCAGAGGAGCCTGCAATAAGATAGGAACAGTCAGTAAGGAGGAAATTAGATTTCTACAGTCACTGAAGACTCTTTGAAAGCTACATGGATGCAAAAACATAGTGAACACAGGTTATAGAGCTTTCGAAGCAAAGCAACAGCCATGTGAATTCATTATGTGCAATCAGAAAATAAAACTCTGGCTTCTCTAAATTTTTGCACATAAATTTGAAGATTATATCTGAGAAGCAAACTCTAAAATGAAAGTATCTCTTATTATAACTGCCTGTAAGGGCAAACTTGACATGGCAATCTTACAATGGAGATGTAAGTATTTTCAGCAGTTTCCACTGCAATAAAATTTAGAAATCTCATGACAAATTTTCACTACAGTGACTCTTACGAGTTGTCTTTTGAAAGAAAGGGTTTGACACAGGACTCTTGTCAGTATTTTGCAGCAATAGTTACAGGCTAGTATTAGGAAGCCTCTGGATTCACCTGGCAAACAACTTTCTCAGAGAACTGTAAGCAAAAACGCTAAGAATTAAACTGGATACCCAGGATAAATGAAGATATATAATGAGGTGCAAACGCAAATCATGGGATAATATCTCAGGAACTATTCGTGTTTTCTTAAAAATTATCTGTCTGACATGGAAGTTTCACTGCAGACAGCAGTGATGTTACAAGATACTGCTTTACCAAGAATAGAAGCACTGTGAAAAAAGAAACCACAATCCCTACCTGACATCCCTTCCCACACTGTGCCCCATTTGATGCAACCCATGTAGGGCTCTTGATGCATTGGGCAACCTAATGCATCTTCATTCAAAGAGAGCTTTCCTCTTGCATTGATCTAAGTGGCCCTGATGCACAGTGGCATTTCTTCACACTGTTGTCACCTTCATGGACATAAACTGTAGATACACACGTAGCACATTTTTTGGCTTTCACAGCCAGGCAGGAACTGTACAATACAGCAACAACTTTACCCCCAAGGCAACCACATAAACTTGGCAAAACATCATACAGCAATGAAGGTAAAGACACAGAGAAAAAGGATAGTGTAGGTGAAACAGAGGCTGACACCAGCAAGAAGGGAAGCTGGGTTAAAAGCAGTGTGAATGTAAATACAAATAGAAAAGCAGGGAGAGAAAACACAGGAAGTCCTTGGTGGGGGCAAAGCAGCGGGAGTGAAAGCAATAAATAACATAAAAACACAGTCAAGATCAAGGTAACAGGCAGAAGGAAAAGGAAAAAGGGAGAGGGAAAGAGGGAGAGGGAGGGGGGGGAAAGGTGGGGGAAGGTGCAGGAAGGGGAAGGGGAAAGGGAAGGGGAAAAGCAGAAAGGGAAAAGGGGAAAGCGGAAAGGGAAAAGGGGAAAGGGAAAAGGGGAAAGGGGAAAGGGAAAAGGGGAAAGGGAAAAGGGGAAAGGGAAAAGGGGAAAGGGAAAAGGGGAAAGGGAAAAGGGGAAAGGGAAAAGGGGAAAGCGGAAAGGGAAAAGGGGAAAGCGGAAAGGGAAGAGGGGAGAGCGGAAAGGGAAGAGGGGAGAGCGGAAAGGGAAGAGGGGAGAGCGGAAAGGGAAGAGGGGAGAGCGGAAAGGGAAGAGGGGAGAGGGAAAAGGGGAAAGCATCCCTCTCTCTAAAAGCTGCAATTTAGCTGGTAGCTTATATGCCTCTGCATGCTCTTTCAGCCCAAAGTACAACTCTCTCCTTATATTGGCTGATGCATGCCCCAATGCCAGAAGCTTCCTATTAAAAAGGTAATTTCTAATTACTAACTCTGTCATAAAACACTTGCAAAAGGGGCATTTTTAAGGTTTTGGGGGATTCTTTTGCAGGAAATTACCCTGCTCTTTGGTACTTGTAGGGGTTTTAGTGTTAATATTTTCGTGGGAGGAAGAGATTAGGAGAAAAATAAATAAAGCAGGCTTAAGCTTAAAAATGAACAAAAATAGTTTTATTAACACACACACTAAAAGAATAGAAAAAAGAAAGTTGGAAAAAAAAAACCCTAAAACAGAATGAAACTTCAAAAACACGCTTCTTTCCTCTTACAAATTATTAACTTGCTTATTGAACAACATAGAAAGACACAATTTAGGGTTTTCAGTCAGTTTCACCACTTAGACATAACCACTCATTACTTTAGGAGAAGAGTCATTCTAAGATCTTTTTATGAAGACGCTTGCCACAAGACAAAATAGTCCAGTTCTCAATGTCACACATCTGCTGCCGCCCGGAGATTTCCCAGACTGTGAGGTTCTATCCGCAGAGCTTCTCAGTATATCTGGGGCATTATTTACGAATTCTTCTTCTGATCTAAAATTATCTTTGTCTCAAAAGGCTGAGACCTCCTTTTGACCCAGGAGCAGGGGTTTCAAAGTCCCCAAATAAATCTCAATTACATCAGTCCTTAATTTTGATTAGAATAGCATTCTACCCAAATAACACTAGGATGCTGCAAAGAACAGTTCATTTCTTCATAATTTACCTTGAAAAGTCCAGTTAAAAATGTTCACTTCTTCAATCCTATTCCAATATTATTAATTCTTTCATTTCTAATCTAACTGACTTCATGCAGTGTCTGTTCCATGTACCTTCTGTGGTTTTCATTCTTCTTTCTCTCGAGGAATAATTGGGCTTTAAAAGTTCCGTGTTGCTAAGAAAGGGATAAAATCCGCCCGGCTTACCAAGGCCACGTGCACGAACCGGGCTGCAGGGCTGAAGAAAAAAAAAATGCAAGGCCATGCTGGTAGAAGAAGCTGATAAATGTCTCCTTTTTTTTTTTTTTTTTTTTTTTTTTTTTTCCCCACCCCTCGGTCTCATCCGGGGCGGTCCAACTCGGAGCTATCACTAAGCTGTAAAAAGGCTTCACCCGGGCTGCTCTCGTGCGGGCAGCAGCTCTCAGAGGCCCGGCCGGGCCCGGCCCGGTCGGCAATGGTGGGCCCAACCTGGGCTCCCCCAGCTCTCCATGCAGGCAGCAGCTTCTGAAAGCCCGGCCGGGCCCGGCCCAGCCACCCAGAGGGGCAGCAGAGCCCGACCCAGGCGAGCCCAGCCCGACTACAATGTTACCTCATGGCAGATCCCCGAAGCGAGAGTGGGCGGTCTGCAGCAGATCAATTTTAAATGTTCCATCCAAAGTCTCACTGACAATTCTCATTGGTCAATTTAGCTGTCAATATCCCAGTCTGCTTTTTGATAGGTCCTTGTCCTCCCCGCCCCCCCACACGCTACGGTCAAGGCAGGGAAAAACATTTTACATTTCTCTATATCTAGAAAGCAAAATTGTGCTAACCCATGATAGTACTTGACCTTAAAATCTTAAATTTCTTTTTTGCAATCGTTTTGGATGCTTTGTATACATCACAGAAAAAGAGAAATATGTGATTATTTGACTCCATCAAAATGCAGGTACTTCTGTGGTGAATTTGACTTTAACCTTTGTATCACATTTACCAGATGTATTCCATTTTTATTCATCATTTTCACGCATCAAGTGCACCTTAGTTCCTGTGTATTAACACTCTGAAATGTAGTGCAGACCAGCTGGCCAGCTTGTTTATTTTGTTTATTCAGATGTCAGAGGAAATATGAACATTTGAAAACCTGTTAATATGCTAAAAGGTAGGACAATCTCATCGCCAGCTTACAGTCTGTTTTTTAAATAACTCTTCATCTTACTAGGAGAGGAGTGTAGGGTTTTTTGTTTGGGTTTTTTAATTGTGACTAGGGAATCAGAATGGATAAAATTTCATCTCATTTTAAAGTTCATTTGATTCATGCTCAGCATTCATGCCTGTCTTCCTGAGGGCAAAAGATGGTACTTTGTACCTTTTTTCTACCCACTAGGAAGACTTGATCAACCTCTCAAAATAATACATTGGCACTAATTTCTGTGCTCATGGCCAGAGGCAAAAAATGCAGGGTGTCTGCTAATGAAAATAATTTGAGGAACCAGAGAACAAAATAAAGAGACAGTAAGAAACAGTATCAAACCTCTAAAAATCTTTACATTACAAGTAACTGTTCACTATTTTATCTTCATCTGTTTAGAAAAATCCAGCTGGCTCTGAATTTGAACTTTATGAATTATTAAAAACAAAAAATTGAATAATCAAATTTCACTTTTTCTATTTGTGATCTAAATTAAAATGTCTCAATTGTATTTGACATTCAAGACTCTTCATCCATTCATTATTTTTTTTTCCTTCTACATGGAAACCATAAGAAACATGGTACGAATACCAGGATAGAAAAGGATGTTTTAAATTTAACTTGATATTGGGTCTGAACCAATGATTTCACTGGCAGCAAGATTCCCCCTTTTAAGTTTCACATGCCATATTGCAAGTCCTCAACTGGATGATGTCTGCACATAATACAAATTCAGTGTGAAATCTGAATTTTTATTGCCTCATACAGACCTAATTGACACTAATACTGTGTTAAGAAGACAAACACCTCTACTTTAAAAATTATGGCCAGTGGTGGTCACAATAAAAGAATACTGAAAAGTACAGTCACGCCTGAATCAAAGAGGGTTTTACTTTTCTCCTTGGAAGTGTATACTTGTGGAAAGCCTGCTTTTTTAATGGTTTATCTTATAAATGTTTTTTGAGCTAAACTGTGTGTAACTTAGTATTCATTATGTCTGTCTGGCCTGTCTTGTCTTTATAGTCTTTCCTTTTCAGATTTTGATCCTAACCAAATTGCTTTCACATTTTAATGAGCTTCTAACTAAATCACATTAAATTTCACTGGTCTGGGGCAAGGCTGACAAAAGTTGGGACTCTGGATTGTTTTTCACTTCTTTCTTGTCTTATTAATTCCCCAAAGGTGGAATAGACAAAGCCTGTGATTTCACTCACTGTTGACTTTTCCTGCTTTTTCTAGTGTCTCTCTTGACATTGCATCACAAGGAGTGAAGAAGAGATGCGGAATAATAAAGGGCCAGTGAGCTTAAAAAAGATGCTCCTTTTTCTAATACCTCCTCCCCATGGTGCTTCTTTGATTTAGAAATGGCTCTAGAAGCTTGCAGCTGGAACAGACACCTAATTTCTATTTCAATGCTGTGTAAAGAACCACAAATAAGGAGGAGTAGCAGGGTATTAGTAAGGCCAAGGAGGCACTGCTTGTGAACAAAATATCTGCCCAAGGTCCAGTGAAATCTCCTAGCCCCTCTGCCATCTGACATGTTCTTTCTTAGGACAGGAAGATCAGTGAACCGAAGAAAATGTCTACTGAAAAATACTTATAAATTGCCCCAGCCTGGGAGTTATGAGCCTAGAAATTAGGGTTTGGAATCCAAAGCATCTTTGGAAAGTGCAACTGGCCTCTTCAAAGTACAGCTGCCATACCTAGAAAGCAGAGATATCCTGAGCCACCAAGACTAAATGAAAAACCAAGAAACAGCAAATTGAAAAAGTGTAATTACACAAGTACAGCAGCATATGCAAGAGTGATAAAGTCTGGAAAAATAAAATTAATTTGAAAGAACGGAAAGCATCATCATCATTGGCTAATACAGGGGAAAAGCCAAAATTAACAGGTATCTCTTGGCGATTTAAAGTTGTGGTACCCTATGACCTGACGTCTATGATCTTTATGTCTAAGACGAAAAAAAAGGACCAATTTTTGTCAAAAATGGAATCTGTCTCTCTGAGATCTTCTCATGTTGCATGTACTTTTTAAAGCAGATTGAATCCCACACAAACTTTCTAAGAGATCATGGACTTTCCCCAAGGATGCCTGGCTGGCACAAGACTCCTTGACACAGTCCTTTTTGAGCTGAGACCCTGCCTGTTACCTTATTGGTCGCCCTCTTCTTTGTAGGTTTGTTTTTCCACCTCTGGCATAGTAAGATCTTCCCTCTAGGAACAGATCATCACCTTTTGTTAGAGTTTGGCCTCTTCTGAAATCTGCATAATTCACTTGATACTTTTTTATATATATAACTGTATGTGTGTGTATATATCCATAGAAGTAATTTATCATAAATATATTCGCTGGCATACTCTTGATAAACATATTCACCAATGATATGTTTATATATCTGCAATAGTATATGTCTAGTATATACCTAGTTTTATACTGCTACATCTAGTTGTACTCTACCTGTATGCTTCTGCTCCTAGTAGTACGTTCCTAGCTGGCTGCTGCTGTTGTATTAGATGTTGTTGTATTTACTTTTTGCTCTACTACTGATTGGTGCTGTATTTGATTGTTGGTAGTAATTTATGTTAGTATTATATATAAATATATACACTTCATTAGTCATAGATATACCCGCTACTGGTGATTCCGTATCGTAGTTTACATGCTAGTGGGTTTTTTTTGCGGTATTTGTGGTAATCTGTAATAAAGTACAGAAATATACAAAATTTCTGTGTATTACGGAATTCTGTGGAGCTACAATCATGATCTCTACCCACTCACAGGCCAAATAACCCTTTAGGTAATGACGCTGTTATTTGGTCAAGTCATTTCCAGTTACTCTGGGACACAACAACTCAGGAGTCCTCTTCTCTTTTGCTCTACCTTCTCCTTCCCTGTCAATACCACTCTCTCCTTAATTTAGTTAATTTGCCAACAGTTCATCCTTTCTCTTCTGCCAGGTTTTGTGATCAATTTTCTGAAATGTAAACAAATGTTTTTCCTCAGTCCATATTCTGTATCTCTGGCCTCCAAATAAATTCCCTCCACAGGACTCCTCATCATTACTTTAGACTATTATCTATATAGTCTTTGAAGCCTACAATGTCATAACTTAACCAGTTCCACAGTAAAATATCTCCTCTATTAATTAAATCCTCAAACTAGAATTCCTCTTATCTTTATTATCCAATAAAAAAGACAAAAATATTGGCAAAAATTTTCTAAGTTTTACATGAGCTCACTTCATTCGGGCTAGAAAAACATTCTCTCTAGTACCACGTGACATTCTAAATTAATTTGACACCTATCACAGGAATAGATTACATCACCCAGGACTAAATGTGTAAGGAAGGTCTCCAATACAATCTCACACATTGTGGCATTCGGACATTACATCAACTGGCCTCACATATATGTAGACAGACTCATTTATCCTGCAGCCACAGGCATAATTTGCTGAGCTATAGGTCAATAAACCAAGAACTATTTGATGACATGGAAAGTGACAAGAAGTCACTTTCTGTTATCAATTTTTGGCTAAGGAATTATCATCTATTTATCAACCCTCTTTATCCTTTAATAATCTTCTATCAAGGACTGAAAAGAACCCAGGATAACAGCAATACGAGACAGACCATTTAAGTATATTTTTCCTCAGAAGAAATATGTGTCATGGAATTAATAATTTGAGCTTTTGTACGTGGTTTGGCAAAACTAGCTTTGTACAAATGACAGAGAAAAGTTACAGAGATTGTTAAAACCTTTTCTTTTTCTCCTGCTACTAAGTTCCCACTGGAACAGTGTGTGTCTTATTTTTTCACTTCTGTATACTGAGTTTATGAAGAACTAAGATGGCCATTCTCAAGAAATCAAACCAGTGGGAGACTGGCTGATGAAATATCACTGGGCCTTCTCCTTGCGTCCATCTTTAAAAGACTTATATGGTTGAAATGATGGTATATTTTTTTTATATGACCAATTGCTGAAAACCTTGCAGAAGGATTAATCAGGAAGAGAATGGTATACAAGACTGTGCATGGATAAAAAGTGATCTAATATGTAACCTCTCTACTACACTGGTCTGGTTAAGAATTGCAGACATGAAGGGAACTTGGCAAGTACAAAATAACATTAGCTATTTACAAAGGAGAATGAATTGATGTTAAGATCAAGTGAAGTAATAGTACATATCGAATGAAGAAATAGTATATATCCATTTTCTATTTTTAACATTTATTTTTAACATATTACTCTATTCTTAGAACTATAAATGGAACCATACAGGTAGAATTGAATAGGACTAACAACATAAATAAAAAGAGCTGAACAACATACACTTGACTAAATGAGACTTAAGTGGCTTCTCTTATGCACATTTAACAATTTTTGGGGAGGTGGAAGTATAGTGGTTTCATCTTCGCTAAATTTTCGTTGCTAAATTTAGTGTAGTGTAGAATGAACTTAGGGTTTATTCTCTTTTTGTGGGAGAAAGATTAAGAGAAAAAGAAAAGCAGACTTAAGCTTAAAAATAAACAGTTTTATTAACACGTACTAAAAGGATGAAAAAAAGAAAGTTGGGAACAAAACTAAAACAAAACAGAATGAAACTCCAAAACACTCTTCCCTCCCCCTGCAAACCATTAACCCTCTTACAAAATAACATAGACACAACCTGTGATTTTCAGTCAGTTTCACCACGGGAACATAATCTTTCATCACTTTGGGAGAGGATTCCCCCTAGAGTACCATGGAGACATTCGCCACAAGACTACAACAGTTTAGTGGCTCCTAATTTCACAAATCTGCAACCACCCAGAATTTTGCAGATTGTGGTGTTTGACCCATTAGCAGCCTTTCCCCTGGCCACTTATGGGCCTTTCAGTGTATCTGGGGTACTGTTTAAGAATGCTTCTTCCAGTACAAAATAAGGATTCTCTTCTTCTATCTCTAAAATCGTCTCTATCTCAAAAGAAATTAAGAACTCCTTTTACCCCAGGAGCTGAGGGATTTAAATCACTTTCTTTCTAAAATCATCTTTGTCTTAAAGGCTGAGACTTCCCTTTAACACAAGAGCTAGGTCTTTGAGATTCTCACTTAAATCTCAATCATATCAGTCCACAATTTTGATTAGAATTAGCATTCCCCCAAACAACATTAAGGTGTTACAAGGAACAGTCCATTTCTCCATAGTTTACCCCACCGAAGTCCGGTTTAAAATGTCTACCTCCTCAATCCCATTGTCCAATAATATCAGTTCTTTCATTCTTGATCAACTGACTTAATGCTGTGTCTTTTCTATGTCCACTCTGTCTCTTTTTTCTCTTTCTCAGGGAAGGGTTAGACCTTGGAAACTTCAAATTGCCAGGTGTCCTGGTTTAGGGCAAATTTGGGAGAAAACCCCCTGAATGGGATCCCTCCAGAAAGCAAACCCAAATGGCCCCTCCCCCCAACCAGTCTGGGAAAGAACTTCCTCAGAAAGAAGTGGAAAAAACTATTTTACTTAATAAACAAAGTGCATATAAGTATAAACAATGATTAATATGAAACAATAAAACCTCTCGTTCTGGAGTGAGATGGCAAATTGAGAAAGTTCTTGCCGTGGGTGTAGCTTGGCTCTCTCTCAGTCTTTTATCAGTCTCAGTCCCTCTGGCGCTGCTGGAAAATGCCAAGGTCCAGGCCCCGGTGGGCCGCAGGTGCAGCCCCCAGTGCTCCCCTGGGTTTTCAGTCCAGACAGGTTTAAACAGTCCCAAGAAAAAAGGAAGGAAAAAACAGTCCAGGGAACTTCTCTGCCCTAGCTAGCTGAAACTCACTAAAAGCAAAAAATATCTCTGTCCTGCAGTCTCTCCAAGCCTCTGCTGAACACCCAGTCTGGAGAAGAATGTGGAGGAATCAGGCAGTTTACTCAAAACAAACTCCATGCTTCTCCTTGCTCCTAGAACCAGTCTTAAAGGCACAGAACACAATATACAGCACAAACAGAACAGATGACCGGGGATACAAGCATCCTAAAGTCACCCTAGGACACAAGGAAAGGGTTAAATCTGCTCAGGCCTGCAGTGGCCATGTGATGATTCTCTGCCCCAGGCTGCAGGGCTGTAGAGACGAAAAGTCGTGCTGATAGGGGAGGCTTGTGAATGTCCTCCTTTCTATCCTCAGTTTCATTTAAGGTGGCTCAGCTCAGAATTGTTATGAAGCTGCAGGCTTGCTTTCTCTGCTGCCAGCAGCTATTAAGCTGGGCCATGGCTTGGCCCACTCTGCCGCTGCACCAGGCACTGTCACAGTGTCCAGTTCGCGCTGAACCGTGTGGCCACAGGTTAGCTCAGGGTCTCACTGTGGCAACGTGATAAGGTCGGAGCGACAGGCTAAGCGCGCCGCTTCCTCCCTGTGGGAACTTGGATCCCACCACCAGCGACGGGCACGTAGATGACGTAAGCGACCCCGGCAGCTAAGTGAAAGGCGGACTCTCCCGAGCAGGATGTAACGTAGGTTTATTGATGCAGAGGGAGCGTGGGGCTCTGCACGCTGCAACCTGCTGCCCAGGAGAGACCCTGAGGGCAGGCGCGCGGCAGTTTTTAAGGGGGGGTGGAAACGGGGGTGGCGACAACCGGTCAGCCAGTCACAGGAATCGGGGGGTTAACCGGGGGTGTGAACCATGGAACTGGGGACCAACCACAAAATGATGGGAGGGGGTCTCCCGGGCCCCAGCCTATCACTCAGCACCCCTCCCGGAGTTTTCTAGAAGCCAGTGAAGGGTCTCCGAGTGACAGACAGGGCGACCATGAGGAGAGAGGGGGGGAATTGACAGCGGCAGGGAAGGAATGAATGACAGAAAACGTCTGGTTATACAGTAGACAAAACAACCAATGCAGAAGGGAAAACCAATGCAGAACACAGGGGTATACAGTGGACTTGGCCATTATAAAATAACTTAAAAATCTTAGAAAAATAACTTAATAACTTAATAAAAACAATTCTCACACCACCACAAGGCACGTGGCCAGCACTGCCGAGCTGCTGCCTCCCCTCTCCCCTGCCAGCAGCCAAGGGAAAGGGGGCTCAGCCGGCCCAGACTGCTCCCCATGCTGGCAGCAGCTCCTGGAGGCCTGGCTGCACCCGGCCCAGCAGCCCAAGGGCAGTAGGGCCTGGGCCAGGCCTAGTCGGGCCAGGCCCCTCTGCTGCCCACAATGTTACCTGGTGGCCAGCTCGGAAGCAAGAGAGTGACCTGCAGGAGAATCAGGCTTTATATGGGTGCTTCCCAAAGTCACATTTGACATCCTCAGTGGTCAAAACAGATACCAATATCACAAATTAGACTTCTGATAAGTCCCTGTCCTTTCTAAAGCCATTCTAAGGTCCTGACAGGGAAAGAACATTCCATATTCCTCCTTAACTAAAAACCAACTGTACCAACCCATGACAGGAAGATAAGCAGAATACTTATTCACGTTTTCCCTGAAGACCTTCATGTTACAGCCTTTTTGTCTTGAGGTTATTCCCACTGTATACTACAGAGCTGGCTGACATTACTCATCTTGAGCTTTATCTTATTCTGACACAACAGCACTGAATATTGTAGTCTGATAAATGATTGGCAAGCAACACCTAATTTGCTGGCTATTCAGGATACTGCAAATGATCTCCAGATGTAATGAGATCTGGGAGATGTCAATCCAGAGGAAAATTGTTTCTGCATTAAGAAAATGTCAAAGGTTATAAACATCTAATCTCAAGGAATTTTTCAATTTATGGTAAATTCAGACAACAGTATACCAGTTCTCCGTTTCAACTTTCAGATGCTCATGAAGGAATTTCTACTCTTACTGAACAGATTGTATCATTTCTTTAGCAATAAGTGTATTTTCTTCCATGAAAAAAGGGTAAGATTTTAGGTAAAGAGAGGTAAAAGTGTTGAGGTGTCCAATTGGAGTCACTACGAGAAGTGACTGGTGCACCAGAGGGTCATGCTCCCATCCAGCATGTCCATCTGGACAGACTGCAGAAAGGGCTGACAGAAACCTCATGAAGTTCAGTAACTTGAAGTGCAAAGTCCTACACACAGAGAGGTACAACCCCAGGCACCAGCACAGGCTGGGAAACAACTTGGCAGCAAAGAATCTGGGAGCCCTAGTGGGCACCAGAATGAGCACAGCCATGTGCCCTTGTTGGACAGTTGACAAATAGTATCCTCAGCTGTGCTACAAGATGAGATGCCAGCAGGTCAAGAGAAGGAATGATTCCATTTTACTCAGCACTGGTGAGCTCAGACCTGAAGCGCTGGTTTTGGTACTGAGCTCCACAGCGTAAGAGGTGCAGGCATACTGAAAATCTTCCAACAAAGGGTCATCAAGATGACAAAGGGACTAGGCCACACCTCCTGTGAGGAAAGGCTGAGAGAGCTGGGACAGTTTAGCTCAAAGTCTAAACAGCAGGCTGAGAGGGAGCCTCAAAACAAACCTGAAAGGAAGGTGCGAAGAGAGGAGCATCAGGCTCTCTTCAGTGATGTCTAGTGATGGAATAAGAGGCTATTTACATTTTTTCTCCAACTCTTTCTCAGTGGCACTCCCCATTTTTTCTGGCTCCTCTTGTATAGTAAAGTCTTGATGAAGAAATCTCTCAAATGAAAGAATGTGAAAGGTCAAAGCCAAAGTGTATCATGATCATTTTATATTTTTATAATATTTCAATAAGTACCTCTATGTACTTTCTATCAGAAAGAAGACTGCCAGTGTGATTTCATCTGGATTATGACTCATAATTCTAGTATTACATGCAAACATTGTGGGACTTAATTTGATTATGAATCCAGAGTAAAAGACATTGTGTTTCCAGGTGCAGCACAATAAGTACCTCTTGGATTTCACAGTTTAGAATCCTTAACTGGAAGAAGCCTGACTAGTAGGACCTCACTTCTAAGTCTACTTATTCCCTTACAAAAAATTATTCTCTCATGTGAGATATGTTGCAATCCTCCTCTTGCATCCTAATTTGTTCTTTTTCAATGCATCAAACATGACGCTGTCAAAAACATATTATTTTCTTGCTGCACATAGTGAGATAGTTCCTCTTTTACAGCCAGTTCCTGGTTTCTTTTAGGAGGAAAGTTTGAACTTTTTGTTCTCACTTTTAAGGCTTGTCACCACAGTGCTTTGTCCCACCTACATTTCAGTTCCTCTGTCCTCCTACACACCTTAGGAGATGAAAATACTTAGCATAATTTTTTTATTTATTGGGACCCTTTTTTTTTCTCCCTTCTTACCTTGTAAGAACATAAAACTGAATCAGAAAAGGGTCTAACTAGCATAATATCTGACTCCCAGCATAGATAATAAAATGTCTGCTTCAGGAGTGAAAAAGTGCATGGGTATATAATTCCCCTCATGAGTACTCTACCCACTTTGAGCTATTCTTATTCTTATTCTTCAATTTTCCAATAGTTCTGTATTTTATTTTGCATCCACATTTCTCTTGCAAATAACTGTCCAGTCTCCCTGGAGAATTGTGTAAATGTCTTGTTTATACCTGCAGTAAATACCTGCTTTTCTCTGTGGCAAACAGGTGCTATTCTGTTGCAGTTTTGGAGAGAGGCACACAACTAAACACACCAAGTTCATGCAACAGCCGCCAAGTTTATTGATGGACTCCCCTTTTATAGGGGCTTCAAATTTCCCGTGCTTACACACGACTGGTCAAGGTGTTAACACTGCCCAGTTTACTGGCTGATGATCATTAATATTGTATCATCTACATTCGTAATTGAACAGGGTTGGCTGGGGTCCCATGTTTGAGTTTGAATCCTATCTATCATTGCCTCACCTGGGGAATTGTTTAACTATATTCGCTAACGAATTATACTGGTGTCTGTTATGGCAAATTTATCTGTGCAGCTTACAGACTAGCTGTAGCTCTCACAGTTCCCCCTCTTCCTGTTAAAAAATGCAAAGTGTTCTTTGTCTGCTGCAGAATCCCTTGCAGACAGGATGACAAGACAGCATGATGACACTGATGATGAGCCTAGTTTGATTAAGGCTTTCCATCCAATTCAAGCCTAGCCCCTTCCAGGCAGCAATGTATCCCATATATCACTGGAGATGTAACATTCATATCCAGGAGCTGTCCAGTGAGATCACCAGTAATACAAGTTTTCAAGGTGGCATACTGCAGGCTCATTACTTGGAAGTTACAATTTTACAACTTAATTCTACAAACAGGAAGCCATTCAACTTTAGAACAGTGAAGAAACCAACTAACAGGAGAAATAATTTGTCTTAGTTCAGATTTGTGATTTATTCTTTAAATAGAAAAAAACCCTAAGTCCTCAAATCTTAAATATATACAGTCTTCATATCCTTAAATAGATAAAATCCTTATATAAAGTGTCACCTCAAGAGTCCTAGATCTCCATGCTGCAGGTGCACAAGTTGTTTCAATCACTGCTCGACAAATTGCTCCACGACATCTGCTCAGGGGCCATCAGGAGGGTGTTGCTTGTGGCTCCAAGCAGGATGTAAAGCAGGGCATACACACCTGGCAGACACCCATCATGTTCCAGTGTCTGTGGAGACACAGGCATTCCCACATTTCCATGTAAGAATATCCTATTTATTAATGATAATATCTCACGCCACCTGTAACGTAATATCTCACACTTCGGGTTTGGGCGACTGGGCATCACTGGATGATTGCAATGATAAAAAGTAATTTAAAATTACTGGATTGTGAAAATTTTCTAATACTGTTAAAGGGTTTAAAGTATATATAGCTTTAGCCACTCTACTCTGCAGGGTCTCACCCCATATTCCCCCCTTTTGTTTATCATGTATACGTTTTGAAGTGCCATGTGCAAATTCCATGATGGCTTGTCCTGTTAGTGAGTAGGGAATGCAGTGTGGTGAAACACACCCCAGAGGTGCAGAAATTGTCTCATATTTTGTGAAGTATATGCAGAGTCATTATGTGTTTTGATGGCATGGGAGATATCTAAAGCAGCAAAGGCTGATTGCCATGTACCATGGTATACTAACTCCTTTCTCCTGTGCGTACAGAAGCCCATATAGTTGATGGGAAGGTATTGGTACATTCATGTATTTTAGATGCCTAAATTCAATGTGTGATGTGTGTGACATCAGTTTGCCAGATTTGCAAAGCACACAGACCACAGGGATTAACCCCCCTCTGCAGTGGTGCAGTGTGGCCTTGGCAGTCAACACAGGTGTTAAAATACATTACTAGCCTGCTGCCTCCGCTAAGGCGTAGCAACCTGATTCAGGAATGACACGGCAGCCACACCCAGGCTGCTCGGTCCATCAGCTCACAGACACCAATGTGGTTGACGGCAAGTGGCGTTTTATTAACTGATTACATGGTGTTATAATACCTCTGTTTGCTACATCATATCCGTCTGCTTATGTTACAAACTACGTGTTGCTTACCTTATCAAGGACACTAACCAACTAAGTGTTGAGGGAGGGGTTCTGTCTACCCGTACAACGCGACATCTTCCGACCGCCTGTCCCTAATCTCTCACATTTCCTCCCCCTCCCATGGTTAAGTAAAAAACGTATGAAAGTATAAATGTTATAAAAGTATAAATGTCATCAAAATGCAAAAGCTGTTAAAGTTAGTATAATAGGATACAAAAGCGGTATAAAAGGTTAGTAACAAGCGCACTTCACGGTAACTGCAGGCCTTCGACAAATAGGATGTCGACTTTCTCTAAACGGCTTCTAACAAACGACACTAACTTGTTCAAAATGCAAGGCCCAAAAATCAATATCAAGAGTATCATGGTGAGAGGGCCTTAAGGTGGAAACAAGGGTGGCCAGCCATGGGGACTGATTGAACCATGACTCGAACCATCCTTGTCGGGCCTCTCTCTCTCTCTTTCTCTGGGCCAGTCTTTCTCTCAGTTCGGCCATGGAGTCTCTCACGACTCCGGTATGGTCTGCATAAAAACAGCATTCTTCTCTCAAGGCGGCACACAGGCCTCCTTGCTGCATGAGCAAGAGGTCCAGTCCTCGCCTGTTCTGCAGGACAACTTCTGAAAGCGAGGAGACAGATTCCTCCAGAGAGGCAATGGATTTTTCAATTCTTAACAAGTCCTTGTCAATTGTCATTTGCAGCTGAGAAAGTCCTTGGTGTTGGGTCACGAGAGCTGAAACACCAGTGGCTGTACCGGCAGCTCCTAGGCCAAGGAGCACTGCAATGGTTATACCTGTCATTACTTCTCCTTTGTGGAGCTGGATGGTTTCTTCTAAAAAGCAATACATTTCTTCTTCTTGGTGATACAGGACTCTAGGAACAATCAGAACTTGGACACAAAAGTCAGCAAGGTTATTGAATTTACCAGGGTACACACAGGGGGTTCTTCCAGATTGTTGACAAACCCACATTCCTGGTACGAACGGGACTGCCCACTTATCAGTCTTTTGGCTAGGTTGGATGAACTCAGCACAGATATTTCCCATCTGCTTTGCTAAGGTTACATTGCCAAAGCACTTGCCTCGGCCTGTGACTTGACTCAGGGTGATTTCCCTCCGGGGTGTGTCCCACTTACAGTTGTGTGGATTGTTTGCTGCAGAATATTCGAAAGGAGCATCAAGGGCAACACCTTCATAAAAACGAGGTTCTGCTTTATAACATAACCAGCATGATTTTGTAAAGTTTGGATTGGATTGGTTCAACGACAAAAAGGTAGCATTTAACACACGAAGAAATGGATTGTAAGGATCTGACTTAGGTTTTTGGTAGATAGCTAAAGGACTGAATGAGGAGGAGGTGCCAAGTGTGGCCTCTCTCCTGTGTCTGCGTGCTGTGAGAATCTGATAGGGTCTAATTGATTGGGGTACTGAAGGCAGGAGTCTGATAATTTGCACGTTTGCCCAATTTAAATGCTTGGCTGCATTAAAAGCATGCCATTACACTAGTTATTGCGGTATGGACGGCTGCCTGGATTGGGGCTAACTGCTCCTCTTTTGCAACATGCCTGATCATGTCTGCGATGTTGGACCCGAGTGGCAAAGACCGTAAAATGTCCTTGGTGGCTGAATTGCATTGTTGGCGCAAACACTCTGCTAACACAGGACCCTTTGCCTCTGAGGGCAAAGCTGAGGAGTCAAGTGCTGCCTGGAGCCGGTCCACGAATCGTGTAAAACTTTCACTTTCATTTTGCTTTATTGTGGACCACAGAGATGGTTTAGCAATGACCATGGAAGCAGAGCGGATGGCTTCCGTGGCAGCACGGGTAGTTGTCATGACCTTGTGGGCCCATAGGCCGTCGGCTTGCACATGGCGGGTGATCATGGTTGGGTCTGTGCCCATGAGCCGTTACAGGCTGGAGCCATGCAGAGGATGATCTGCACCAGTGACCAGAGCTAGTTGCTTTGCACAATTGTCCTCCCACTCTTGTTTAAAAACTATTATCCCTGCCCCATCAAAAATCAATCTGCAAGTTTGCTTTATGTCAAACGGCAGCATGTCATCCCCTCCAAAAACACTATCAATAAGTGTAGAAACCATTGCTGAATTGATCCCTTTATCAGTGATTCCTTTAACAATTGCTTGTACATCCTTAGGATTTACCAGTGAATACATTCTCTGGTTTCCACCTGCCCCCCCTAATCGGACTGGAAAAGCTATTTTGGCCGATGGATTCCAATTGGCGCATGCTATCTTTATCTTCCTCCAGTCTGTGAGGGGAGTTCATTCTTTTTCTGGCTTCCCCTCAACCCAAGTAGAAACATTGTTGTTACTGATTTTATACACTGTTACTTCCTCTTTGTCTGAGCCGGAGCCGGGGTCGGCTGCAGATGACCAGCTGTCCCTGTCCTCTGTGCTACAATCTGAATCAGAGCCAGAAGTCGACTGACTGGCTGCTTCCGGGCTCCGGAGCCTTTTGGTCAGGCTCCGACCCCGCCCCTTTCTCTCAGGGCTGGGCCACTCCTTCCCCCTGGGCCCCTGCCCCTTTTTCTCAGGGCTGAGCCACTCCCTGCACCTGCGCTCCCCCCGCCTCCTGCTGTGGGAGCTTCTTGCCTTTGAAAAACGTGCTTTTTGGCAAAGATTCACTTCAATTCCCCCTTTGAGTTCTCCCCCCTTTTTCTGCTCGCACGTGTCGGTGTTGTCAAACAAACTCTCTTTGTTTTCATTGGCAGCAGGCCCACTATCTAAAAGACTTTCTTTGTTTTCTGTAGTATAACCATATCACAAGCATTCCTTATTTGATACAACCGCATTCCCACTTCCCCCCACGAATTCAGCGCCACCTTGTGGCGCATAAGGTGGAGGTCCCTCTCCTGCTTTTCCAGCATTCCTAGCTTCTTCAGCTAGACCGTTATAAAATGACTGCGCCTGCTTTTTTCCCTCAGCAAGTGACCCTGAGCTTGGAGGCTTTGAAGCAAGCCCTTGCTCCTCCAAGCCTCTGCACTTGGCAGAACCAACTCCATCAACACTCTGAACATTATCACTAACCTTCAAACTACATTCTTTTACGCTCTGAAAATTCTCAACAACAGTTCCCTCTGAGAAAGTTTGCGTCGCTGCTGCAATACCTAATTGGGGGGAACCTTTAAACAATTTCGGGCAGCTTTCCAAGTCTCCTCCTCCTGCAAAGCCTTCTGCAATGCTTCCACGACCCTTCCCCATGCCTTAAGATTTTTTCCTGTGCCAGAAGACATTGTGTCTTCGGCAAGAGCCTTAGTACATTGATCCCAAATATCTGGGTGGAGGACATCCACCAGTCTGTCAATAACATTAAGTTGCAAAAGCCTCATCACTGCAAGAGTAAAATCTTTTGCATTACAATCAATCCCCCACTGCTTATGAATCTGAGAAACGACCTTCACGAGAGCTTCCATCCTCTGTATGGGTCTGGAGGCATCCCTCCCGCCGAGCTGGCCCCGCCACTTGGCCGTCGTTCACCCGCCCAGGCGACTCCCGTTCTCCTGGGCGATGTCCCAGGGTTTCAGCACCACTTGCTGCCTCCGCTGAGGCATAGCGACCTGATTCGGGAACGACACGGCAGCCACACCCAGGCTGCTCGGGCCACCAGCTCACAGACACCAATGTGGTCGACGGCAAATGTCATTTATTAACTGATTACATGGGGTTATAATACCTCTGTTTGCTACATCATATCCGTCTGCTTACGTTACAAACTACGTGTTGCTTACCTTATCAAGGACACTAACCAACTAAGTGTTAAGGGAGGGGTTCTGTCTACCAGTACAACACGACATCTTCCGACTGCCTGTTCCTAATCTCTCACACAAGCCTCTGTGTTTGACAACCTGAATTGTCACTATAGGGCTTGAACACCTTAATGCAAGAATGAGTGTGATGCCTTTGCTTGTGCAAGCATGTCTGGCTGTGGCACTGTCCAAGCAGAGCTAGCTAGCCAATCTGCTCAAGTGTTGCCCTCTGCAATGAAACTTGGTAAAATTGTATGGCTTCTAATATGTAAGATGTGATAAGGGCAAGTTCTGGCCTAAATGGTATGCCACAAAATTTTTAGTAGGTCAAACAGTGGTTCATTGTAAATTCTCTCAATAGGTCTCGGACTATTCTCTGCATAATATCAGCAACATGGGCAAAGTCATTCATGACATTTAAAGGAATATGTGGGAAATGTTGAAAAGCCACAGCTATACCATGTATCTGCACCAACTTGTATCTCTCACACCCTTCCAATGTTTGCCATTCATTCTCCTCTCTCCAGGTTACAATGGCTTTTCCCATTTTCCCAGAACCATCAGTAATTACTGTAGCACCTTTTAGGGGTGTGCAACTATTCAGTGGTTTGGGGGATAGTACAGTGGTCCCACTCAGCTACAGTAATGTATGGCTTGGTAGATAGTAACTAATTTGTCCTGAGAAATTTTGCAAGGCACTTTGTAAAGCTTTGGTGTTGGCAAAGCACCATTCAAATTGTTCTTGTGGCACAGGTGTAATAAAATTGGAAGGACCTCTTGCACTTAATTGTAAACACCTCTGATACCATTCAATGATTAACTGTGCACTTGACTTGAAGATGGTATGTTGTATTCCTCTGAGGAACAGTTTTTCCCCTCAGAATCCCCCTGAAGCCTGTGCTATGTAGTTTAACCCTTCTTCCCTATTACACCTACTCCTGACCCTATTGGCTCAGGGCCAACATCTTTTCTTGGCCCAAAGCTCAATAAACCCCTGTCTCTTCCTGTTCTCTCTCTCTCTCTTCTCGGGCTCCTGGAACATCACATCGAGAATAAAGCTTGGACGGAAGCCTGGGGGTGAGAGCCACTCTTTTGAAATCTTTATTCTGTCTCTCTGAAATGTATTTCCCTAAAACCCCTGAAGAACTGAGCTAGCGAGAACCAGGGGGGCGGCTAGAGGGAAGTATATTTTCAATGGTAGGTGCCATCTTCTTAGGTTGGTGAGACAGGAACATCCACTCTAAAATATACAATGGGTTGGGCCATTGAGTATCCCACTGTCCAATAAACCAGTAGGGTGAAAATCAACGATGAAAATAAATACAATAATACACACCTCTGGACATACCTGATGGACTAATCTATTTGTTACAGCTTGCTCTACTATTTCAAGAGTGTCTTTCACATCTGGGGTTAATTTTCTGGGAGAAGTTGCCTCAGTATCACCTTTAAGAATGTTGAATAAAGGTGCCAGTTGTGGGGTGGTCATTCCCAGATAGGAGTTTATGATACTCAAAATGTTTTATGCATTGTTTAAAGTTTGAATTTTTGCTAAGAGTCAAATTGTTTGTGGCTGTATGGTCTGATCCATTATTTTGAGGCCTAGGTTCTTCCATGGTGGTTGCTACTGCACTTTTTCCAGTGCTACTTGCAGCCCAAATATTTTTAGTGCTTGCATCAGGCTTCACTGAATCTGTGGAAGGTTTTTTTTTGGTTGGGGTTGCTATCAAGATATCATCCATGAACTGACAGTAGTAAGCCCCTGGAAATTATTCTCTTACTGATGAAAGCCCCCGTGCAATGTACCATTGACAAATTGTGGGTTGTTTTTCATTCCCTGTGGTAGAACTTGATAATGCTTAACTGGTGCAGGATGATTAATGGATGGCACAGTAAAGGCAAACTTTGGGGTATCTTCAGGGTGTAATGGATATAGGGGAGGGAGAGATTAGGAGAAAAAAAACCAAGGCAGGCTTAAGCTTAAAAATTAAAAAAAAAAAAAAAAAAAAAAAAAAGTTTTATTAACATACACTAAAAGAATGAAAGAAAAAAAAAAAAAAAAAACTGAGGGAAAAAAGAAAACTTAAACAGAATGACATTTTAAAACATGCTTCTCTCCTCTTACAAACTATTAACTTTCTTATTGAACAACATAGAAAGACACAGCCTGGGATTTTCAGTCAGTTTCACTATTTAGACATAATTATTACTTTAGGAGAAGAGTCCTTCTAAGATCTTTTTATGAAGACGTTTGCCATAAGACAAAATAGTCCAGTGCTCTCAATGTCACACATCTGCTGCCGCACAGAGTTTTCGCAGACTGTGAGGTTCTATCAGCAAGGCTTCTCAGTGTATCTGGGGTATTATTTACGAATAATTCTTCTAATCTAAAATCATCTTTGTCTCAAAGGCTGAGATCTCCCTTTAACTCAGGAGCAGGGGTTTCAAAGTTCCCAAATAAATCTCCATTACATCAGTCCTTAATTTTGATTAGAATAGCATTCTACCCAAATAATACTAAGATGCTGCAAAACCAGTTTATTTCTCCATAATTCACCCTAGAAAAGTCCAGTTAAAAATGTCTACTTCTTTAATCTTATTACAATATTATTAGTTTTTTCACTTCTAATCTAACTGACTTCATGTAGTGTCTATTTCTGTGTACTTTCTGGTTTTCTTTCTTCTTTCTCTCAAGGAAGAATTGTGCTCTAAAAGTTCCATGTTGCTAGAAAAGGGGTAAATCTGTTCAGGCTTGCAAAAACCACTCAAGGCTGCAGGAGCTGAAGAAAATACAAAGCTGTGCTGATGGAAGAAACTGGTAGATGTCCTTTTTTCCACCCCTTGGTCTCATCCAAGGTGGCTCAGCTCAGAGTTATTATGAAGCTGCAGGCTTCCTTTCTCCACTGCCAGTGGCAATTAAGCTGGACCATGCTTTGGCCCTTTCTGCCGCGGTCCGAGCACATGGCCCCGCACTGCCGAGCTGCAGCCACCCCTGTCCTCTGCCGGCAGCAGGGGGAAAGGGGCTCAGCCGGCCCAGGCCCTCCTTGTGTGGGCAGCGGCCCTCAGACACCCGGCCAGGCCCGGCCTGGCCCCCAAAAGGGCAGCAAAGCCCGACCTGGGGCCGCCCACTGCCCACGATGTTACCTCATGGCTGATTTCCAAAGTGAGAGAGCGACTGATCTCCAGCGGTTAGTTTTAAACGTCCCCTATAAAGTCGCATTGACATTTCTTATTGGTTAATTTAGCTGCCAATATCCTGGCTAGCTTTTTGGTAGGTCCTTGTTCTCCTCCCCAAACTACTCCACGGTTAGGGCAGGGAAAAATATCTCACATTTTTCTATAATTAGAAAACAAAATTGTGCCAACCCACAATAATGGGATAGTAAAAAAGGTGGCAGGTAACACAGTACCAGATGGCATACCAGGTTGCAAAGTATTCATACTTTCCTCAACTGCATGGATTTTTCTTAGGCCATGGAGTAACCTCCATTTAACAGACCTCTTTTTTATAAGAAATACTGGGGTGTTCCATGGGCTTATAGATGGTTCTATGTGCTCCTGAGCTAGCTGCTCCAGTACCAAGGATTTTAGGGTATGTAGTTTCTCTTTCTCAAGGGACCACAGTGGTACACACACAGGTCAAGTAGTAAGCCATTTTAGGGCTCGAGCAGCTCTGTGTGGTCCTTCCAAGGCCAGCAACAGCAGGTTCCACAGCCATGGTAGGCTACCATGGAGGCCAGATCTTGGCAGAGATGATGTTGTCATCATTCTATTGACTATTATCTGCGAGGCACTTGCCAATGGTACAAACTATACTAGGTCTTTGATCACCTATGACCTGAATCCAATATATCTGGGGTTCTCCTGTTGACATGAAGCCTTGGTCACCTTACACCTTAGAATCTGATTTTGGGACAGGAGACTTAAAAGGGACAAGTTGAGCAATTCAGGTTTTTGGAGGGATAGTCACAGGTGGAGCAGGGGTTTATACCAAGGTTATGGTTTTGTCCTGTAAAATCAGACATATAATACCTGGGTATAGAAAGACACCTTGTAGAGTGGCACTGGATCTTCCAATCAACAGTGCACTCTATCCTCTCCTGATGGGCCCCTCAAGAGAGATCTTCTATTTACCTTGAGAGAGATCCTTTAAAGTGCTTATTGTTGTTGGGATTGGGGTGGAAACATCCATTCCAGTTTATCCTCCTGTCCTTCCTGGTCACATAAGCTTGCAGAGGAAGGCAGGAAGTTGCTTGTATAAGCACACATCTCTCCCTCGTGCACAGTCTTCCATTTCCCTGGTCCTTAGGAAAACATCTGTTAGTACAGATTTTGGATTTGCATTATCTGGCCACATGACCTGGTCTCCCACAGTGACTGCAGTTTTTGTTTACTCTATCCTTGAAATGTCCCCATTAGAATGGGCTTGCAGGGAAAAGCTCTCATGTGGCCTGGTTGTCCACATCTGTAGCTCTGGGATGTCAGCTGCTGCAATGGAATCTGCTAATAAAGACATGCTGTGGGATTCAGATCCAACTTTAGCACAGGCATTTATCAACTCGTCTAAAGATGGATTTTCATTTGGTAACAGTTCAAAGATTTTCTTGCAATATTCATTAGCATTGTCCCTTGCCAATTGTAAAATTATTTCATTTCTGGTCTCAGTATTTATGATTTGTTTTTCCACTGCATTCTTCAGTCTTTCTATGAATTGCAGGTACAGTTCTTAGACCTCCTGTCTGATCTTTAAGTACCTTTGGGTCGGGCTACCTATTTTTGCCACATGGAACAATGTCTGCATCCCCAAGTCTTTTATTTGTGCCAGCACCAATGGGTGTAACCTTGCCTGAAGTTATGGACCCCTCACCAATGGTAGTCTTAGGAGCTGAGAAACCCCTGGCCCAAAACATGGTTCATGTTGTGAAACTCTTAGGCTTCTTAGCTCTTGCTGTTCTGCATTGTGCCACCATGTCGATTCAAAAAACTGTATGTTGGACTTAGGTATATATCAATTTTGCAAGCTGCTTTATATCAAAGGGTATCTAACATTCTGTGGTTTCTAACTGCTTCTTCTGCAGTTAGAAACCACAGCATGTTGACAACTTCACAGGACCCCAGTCCAGGCTTGGCAATGAGCTGGCATAGTTCAGAAAGAACTGGCCATTGAAATGGTGTGTATTTATCAGGCACAATTCTGCTGCCTATCAGTACTGTATACTTTAACTGTCCTGTCCCCAGGCTCCCAAGAACCTGACATGGGCAATGTGGGAAATAGTAAAGGTAAGATAACTTTCAGAAGTCTTATTTTTCTTTTTTTCAGAAGTCTTTCTCACACAGTGAGTGGGTATGCCCAGTGGAGGCTGGGCCATAGTGTGATCTTGGAGCCAAGCCAATTAGCCCCAGGAGGAGGCAGTCCCAGTGCATCTGGGGTGGCAAAGGACATGTGTAGCTCTGGCGCATGCCGTTTGGTTGACCACACAGGCGTGCTCAGTGCAGGTGACAAAAGTGCTTCTGCAGGGGCTGTGCACTGCTGTGGTGCAGTGATGTGATGCAGTGTCCCAGCACAGGGTGGTAAAGCAGCTTCACATGGCTGCAGGGCATTGTGCTGCTGAGGCATCCCGGCATGGAGCAGCAGCGCAGCTTAGTGCAGCTGTCATGCCCATCCTCCCCTCTCAGGTGCCCAGTGCAGCACCAATGCCACCCACTGCCTCACCTGGTGCCCTGTCTTCACTGCAAATCTCAGTGGGCAGTGCCCACAGCATCCCCCTGCCATCTTTGCATCATGCTCAGTCTTTAACTGCCTCAGTAAGTCCACCATTAGCCTCCAGGGCTTTATGACATTAATGGTGGTTTCATCGCCTATGAAGGCTTCCTCAATTATAAATCTGCCAGCCAGCTCCCATGTTCCTAAATCAAGAGTGGCTCCTACATCCAGCCCATGGTCCTCGGAACATGTTAGCAAGGCTAGCAAAGCCCACTCATCACATTTTATCCCCTGTTTCTGTAAAAAGAGGGTCCATACCTTTACAACAGGGTCTTCTTCCACTGAGACCCATCCTCCCATGTTTCTTGGTGGTTTCTTCTATTTACCAGGGGGCTGGACCAATGTGGCTCTCCACACTGCTCTTTGCAGTTCTGCACACAGCTCGCAGCTCTCCAGGTTGCTCCGTCAGGACTATGTGGCCCTCCACATTACTCATCTATGCAGCTCTACAGGCTGCAGGTAGATCTCCATGCTATCCTCTGTCTCTCTGCCCTATTCATGGCAAGTGTTGCATCACGTTGGAGGTTGGTTGCCAGTTATCACAGCTTTGGAGAGAAGCATGCGTCCAAATTGACCAAGTTCACGTGACAAGAGGCAAAGTTTATTGATGGGCTCCCCTTTTATAGGGGCTTCAAATTTCCTGTGCTTACACACATGATTAGTCAAGGTCTTAACACTGCCCAGTTTACTGGCCAATTATACATCTGCATTCATAATTGAATGGGATTGGCTGGGGTCCTGTGTTTGAGTTTGAGTCCAGCCTATCACTATCATACCCAGGGGCTTGTTTACTTCTATTCTATAATGAGCAAGGCTGGTCAAGTTGGTGTCTGTTATGGCAAGTTTATCTGTGCAGCTTACAGACCAGCTATAACTGTCACACTACTCCTTCACAAAGAAGTTTCTCCTCTGGAGCTTCTGGGCCAGGGCTGCAGTTCCATGGGCAGTTAGAAGCAGTGACAGCAGAAGCTGGGTGGCTCCTCACAGCTTGTCTTACATGCATAAATAACATCCTTAGCTGGCTGGGGTTGTCCCTCTCCTACCTGATCCATGGGTGGGAGAAGCCAGCTCTTCCTGACTCTGACTTTGTGATGTCCCCATCCTCTCCTATCACCTCCTTCTTCTCCGTTGGGCCCTTGTCCAGGCAGAGAACTCTTAGAGGCTTTGCCTGTAGGTCTCACTCAGAGTATGAGGTTATGGACTTCAGAAGGGCCTCCACGTACCTCAAAATGTAGTTATGTCAATATGTAGCACAGGGGCAATTTTAGCCCTGGGGGAATCTGCTGGTCCTCTTAGAGGGAAAAGAATGTTTATATAGCAAAGTAAACTTCTTTATATTAAGGACCAACATACCAAGAAATTAATTTGAGTAAGGATTTCTCTCATTACTTGCCCCCTTTCCCTGTCTGTAATTTTTTTTTCTTCTTTTTCTTCAAGCCGGACTGTCCTATAGACTTCAGCAAGTGTGCTTAGCTGGTGCCATGATAATTCATCTGCACAGTCACTTGGCTTGGCTGTTACTGCTTATTACAGTCATGTGCTTATTACTGTAGTAGGAGAGCAGTTTCCTTCAATCTTCAGGGTTGTTCATGGTTGTGTGTCACCTGAAGGTTGAGTTTGTGTGTCACCTGAAGCAAAAATCCCAGCCCTGCAAGCACTGTGGAGTCCTGTTAATTCAAACCAGACTATTAACACTTTGGTTTTCCCGGCCTGGGATAGCAATGTACACAGAGCTGGAGAAGCTGGGAGATTTTCTTTTGGTGACTTCCTTTTCCACCTCTCCTTTATAGACTCTGGGGTGATGTGGGCAGTAGTTGTCTACTTCCACAGAGAGCTTGAGGATGCCATGACCCTAGTAGTGCTGGAGCTTTTCCAGCATCAGTGGGACAGTTCTTTTGCCTCAGTCTTCTATCAGTTCCTCATCAAGGAATGCAGCATGCTAAAAGTGGCTGGGACATAGTTCCACAGGCAACACACAGAGTCAATGGGTGACATGTGGCTGCAGATTCTTGGTCCTGGTATTTGTCTGGGATCTCTTACAGTACAGACTGGATACTTAGTGAGACATCTTCCACCCAACTAACAGCACCCTGAGGAAACAACTTCTAAAAGACTTTCTAGAATGAGTATTTTAAAATAATTCCAAGAGGACTTTTGCCAGGGCATGCTTGAGCAGTCCTGGTCCTATGTGCATATGGGTAAATGCTCTGACCTGAGCCATTGTGACAGCATTCTGCATCACCCCTTCACACAAGGGAAGGGTGATACAAGAGATACAATAGAGCCTGTGTTGGAATTAATGAGGCTGATCATTTACCATCCTCCATAGCTCAAGTTTCTGCACCACTGATCTCCAGTATACTTGGACAGAGACTGAGAGGAGTATACCTACAGCATATGCTAGGGAGCCAGCCTCCTCTTCAGTCACTCTGGTGTGCACTCTCATGCCAATCCTGGCATTTGTACACACCCACAGATAAGCAACTGGGAGCTCTCTGATTCTTTGTAGCGAGTCTTGACCTGTCAACTCCTGGTTCCTCTGTGCTGGCAGCGCTGGGAAGTGAGCAGCCAACAGCAACAGGTGTTCACAGTGCTGGCAGCTGTGTTGCGAAGGCTACTTAAAGAGGACATTTATAGATGAGAACAAATCCATGGCCAGGTTGAAATCTTGCTCCTAATTCTGTAGCAGAGTATATCAGTAAGGCTAGCAGTGCAGAGTCCCCTCGGAGATGCCCTGTCTTTCTTCTTTGCAAGAATCACCGTTCTCCTCTTGCCTGTTTCTGGAACAAATAGAGCCAGGCCAGACTGGATATCCTCCTCTTACAGCTCTGTTGTTTCATTTTATTTGCACAATCCTGTAAAGAGATTAATCTGATTAAACACATCCTAAACATTGCTGTAAGAGCTGTCTTTATTTGGATGATCTTGGTATCTCTGCCAGCTGGCACAGAGCTGGGGAACTCAACAGCATGCACGAGAGAGAGGTAACCTTTTGCCTGGCTGGAGTCACTTTCCCTCTTGGATATTGCAGCTGTGCAGGTGGTCAACCTGCAGAAGGTTAGTGGTTATGTAGCTGCCTTCTCCAACTAACAAGGCAAGTGGATCTCAGTCTCCTTCACTTGCTTGCTGAGCATCACATACTAGACGTGGATAGGTGGAGCAAAAGCAGAGCTGCAGAACTGCTGGGGTTGGGGCAGATATTTGGTGGTGGCCTCTGCTTTCTGCTGTGGTTTGCAGGGATCTTTATTAACTCCCATTCACATGTTTAAGGTCCCAAATATCATCATGCTTCTGCTCTTACACCTGCCTGCTCCCAGCTCCGGTTCTTTGAAGATCCTCCTTTCCTCAAGAAGTAAGAGACTCCAGAAAGTGACTGCGATTGTGCTGAAATGGCCCCTGTTGCCAATGATCAAGAATGTTACAACTACCCTGGAGGTCGTTGAACTCTTCACCTGTTGTGAAGGGTTCTGTGGTCTAGTTTGAGTCAGGCTGAGTGACCTGCTGAGGGGACCCCAGTGGGAGTGCAGTTGACCTGCAGTTCCAAGCAGATGGACAGGTCGTTTTATGTCCCTCTGAGCTTTGAATATTTGTTCCCCAGTGAGAGAAATCTCCTACATTAAATGTACAATTCACATTCCTAGTTTTGCAATAAATATTACTTTGTTTCAGTTTAAATAACTACTAATTGTTTTTTTTAGAGCGCTCTATCATACATCATTAGAGCACAACTAATATGCTTTGAATTTTTACTTTGAATTAGATAAATCAGCAGGTTTTTTATCCTTTGTATCCTCCAGAAAGATATTTCTGATATAAGAAACAGTGGCTACCAATGAGTTTTCATTTTTGTGAATACTTGTCTTTAGTATGCATTTGTGATCTCACATCTGAGATCACAATATATCTGTGCAGGTCCCTTGCTGGCAATTAACATCTTGGACAGAATTTTATGGTGAATTTTGGAATTTCATAATTTTACCTTTGAATGAAATTAGGAGGCTGGGAGACTGCAGTATTGGCTGTACAGCTGGATTTTTTTAAGAATTAAATAACAAAACAAAGAAAGTATTTTAAGAACAACTTCAGCTCCATTCCTTACATTTTTTGAAGTGCTGGTAAATTATTTCAACGCTAGATGCTTTTTGGTAATACCTCTTTTTTTTTCAACTTGCCTTTGTGATTATATTCTTTCTCTAGGTTTTACAAGGGGTTTCTGCTCACAGATCAAAGATGAATTGAAGGTATAATCAAACAACACAAATTGTCCAATTTTGCTTTGCCCATTCATTCTGATAGAAACGCAACCAACTAGGAGACAAAGATTACAGTTCTAAGTGCATTTTAAATGTTGCCTCAGGGTTGTAATGTACATTGCTAGTTTACACTGATCAACAAAAATGGATGCCCTAATCAAGCAAAAAGGGACATTGGAACTGAAATAAGAAAGCAAGCGCCCTCTTGGAGATACAGTCTCAGGACAACTTGCCATTCCTGTTATCAGTCTTACAATCTGAAAGTCACATTCTGAATATTATTTATTTCACCTTCTTATGGAATTTCATAGAGTATGCAAAAGTTGAATTGAAAGGCTTGTAACCAACCAAATCCTTTGTTCAAGTTCTTTTTGCCCTTTAACAACTGAAACTACTTTCTGAAACAGAAACTTCCAAACTTTGTAAGTTTGAAGAAAAAGCCTATATCACTCATAGGACCTCTCTATAATCTCTGTTTGCATTTCAAAGGAGTTCCTTTGCTACTTTGGGGAAATTTTCTCTCCTTCTCAGTCTCTTGCACAAAGACAGAACTGTGCAGAGAGGGAAGGAGAGAGAAAATGGTGTCTTTTAGATAGAATAATTACTTGATAGATGCCAGACTTTTGCATGCAAAAGTAGATGGACTAATATAACACCCCACAGAGAAACCAAGTTGCATTCTGCTGTGCTTTCTGTAATGGCATTGAAAATAACCAGATCAGATCATAAAGACTCAGATGCTTACAGCAGGAATTGAAATACCTGCAAATCAGTGATCCTCTTGGCTAACTCTAAAGGCCTTGTAAACACCATAAACAGATGCATTTTTTAACATGTCTTTTTCAAATGCCCATAGTATCAACTCTTCACATGCTCAGAACTGCCTCTGTCTGGGCAAGATAGTTCTCTCCTGTTGAGGCCGTTCTACTGGGATGATTTGTCTGCTTCACACTTCAAGGAAGCAGAATTGGCAGACATCTTCAAGGGCGGATTACTTTGAATGGATGTAGACAGTGGCAATCATTAACATATACTCAATATTTCCTATTTGCAATGTTGAGACAGCTCCCTGCTCTGAATGATAAATTGTTTTAGAATAGCATGCTAAAGCTCTTAAACATTCATTGGTGAAGAAAGGCACTTGGGTATTTTACTCTGGGATGTGGATTCCACTATAAACAAAGGAAGTCATCAATGCCTTTGTATCTAAGACACATTTTGCAGCTGGTACTTATCTTCATATCTTTTACTAACTAAATAAATTTCACCAGCTAAGGAGATTTGGGTTACAGGAATGTTTTCTGACGTGCACTTTTAGCAGCTCTTTATTTTATGTTTACATTTACTACTTTTAAGTCAAAACTGCATTTCAGTGAAGGAGTTTACTCCCTATCCTTCCACTATGAATTGTAATTCTTATTGTTTACAGTCTCTTAAAATTAACCATTAGTGTTTGTTGCCGGTTTTGACAGCTCTTTCTTTGTCAAGGATACTTTGCTTTCCTCTCAAGAGAAATTGAGAACATATTTTCAATTTAGTAGATCAAAACACAAACCAGATTTGTGTTTTAAGTTAAAACCTTAGTTGTGAATGGAAAAAGAAACAAACCAAAAAACACCAACAGCAATAAGAAGAAAGTCAGCCTGAATTTTGGAGGCAAAAGCACCTCATAATACTTCTTTCTTTTCACCATTGTCATGTCTTCCTCCTCAGATTATCATAGCAATCTAAACTAGAAGACTTGAAGTACTTTGTCTAATTATATACAGATGGATTAAACATAACCTTAATCTAGCAAAAATAGCCTGGTTATTTCATATTTATGAGGGTTCTACTCCCATAAATTAATAATAATTAATATGTGGAAGTTTAAACTATGAAATAAAATTCTTAGACATTATCATATATTTAGGAAAATCTAGCTTTGAAGAGCTAATTCAATTATCTTCTCTTTTTTTTGACATTTTTAGAAAATATGTTTCATGTTATTTAAACCTTATTTCCAAAACTATCTTTTTTAACCTTTTGTGGAAGACATTTACATGAGACCTCTCTGTACGTGTTCTTTGTTCTGTATATGTTTTACTTACAGCTGACACTGTCCTTAAATCTAGTATGTTTTAATTTTCCTCCAAAGTTTCTTAAATTGTATCCTAAATTGCTCAACAAGACATCTAAATTCAAATTGAATAGTCTTTTAAAATGTGTAATAAAAGCAGAAAGGACTGAATTAATCAGGAAGGATGTTTAGTTTTACATTGTTTCTTTTAAGTTTACAAATAACTTTGATTTTTATATATATTTCATAATTAATAAATATATACTTTGTACAACAGAAATGGATAGAAAAACTGTAAATAAATTATTTTTGCTATTTAGACAGCTGTTTTTGATAGTGTAGTCACAGCTTCTGACAAGGAAATCACAGAAATTTTAAGAAGAAAAACTACAAGATAAATAGCTGAGGCCAAATATAAAACCTAAGAAGAATAGAAGTTTTTACTACAAGTCATAAATATCAGTGAATAAGACACTTTTTAAAATATTCAGTAAGTGTCCAAGATCTTAACAAACAAATACAATAGAGTAAAATGTAAACTGTCAATCTAGAGTGAATTAAACTCATTGCTTTCCTACTGAATTTTGTTTTCATTCCAGAAAAACTATTTTAAAAAAGAAAATCCTGATTTAGTAAAAGTAAATAGACAGAGCCATTCTGTACTAAATAGAAGATTCATTCATTATATCACATTAACCATTTTCTAGACACAAGTATGTATTTTCATGTACCGTATTTTAAAACAAAATTCAGATGATACATTAAAAAAATATAAGGGAACAGATATATGAAATTGCTCTGAAAAAATCACCCAAATATTAAGCAACAAGTCCAATATACCATAACATTTTGCACCCAAACTGTTTTAAAAAGCACTGCATGATATATCATTATACTTGTTCAATCACAGTATAAATAAATATTCACATAAAACAAATATGATAATGCTCAGCAAGGCTATTATACAGTTTTAATTAATTTCTTAACTCCAGATTCTGTCTTGATGCTGAACAGCCTTCCTTAGAAATATGCTAGTCATTTTACACAAAGAAAAGATAACACTTGCCTGAGATGGACAGGAAATCTTCATGAATATTCTGCAAAGCACTCTAGTGTTCATTGATTACCTGACATTCAAATATCTCTTATTTAGTTGTTTCTTCCTTGGCAATGTCATGGATTTAAATTTGTTTGTATGTTAGCTGATATTAAGAAAGACAAGTATTGATATGTCTGGTAACAAATTGGATGTATACAACACAGAGTGACTTAAAAATGATTCACAAAAATTTTGGGGAAAGTCATCACGAAAGAGAAAAAAAGAAAAGTTGTAAAGGAAAGATTCCATTGATCAATAGTCCTGGGAAGGGAGGCAAAAGCCCTCAAAACTCATATACACTTCTATCACAGCTTGTCACAGTTTGAGATACAACTTGGGAGGAAACTTCCCGAAAGAGTGCATCTTCTAAAAGACAGATTCCATCAGTCCTTCCCCAACTGGTTTGGGAGAAAATCTCCTTGCAGAAAAGTGGAAAAAAAACCCTGTTTATTTCACAAGCAAAGTACACACAAACATGAAAAAGAATAATATTAAACAATGGAACCTCTCATTGCTCTGAAGATATGGCAAATTCAGGAAGTCCTTCTGTGGGTGTGTCTCAGCCTTGCCCCATCTCGGTCAGTCTCTCCAGGGTTCAGGCCTGATGTCCAGGCTGCAGTGCAGATTGGGGAGCCCCTGGGCAATTGTTTTGGTGTTCCCGACCAGAGGAAAACTGAACAGTTCAAGAAGAAGAAGAAGACACAGTCTTGGGAAAAGTTTTCTTGCCTTAGCTAATGAGGAAAACCAGTGAAAAAAACAGCAGAGGAAAAACTCTCCATCTCTCCCTCCAGAGCTGAGAATTCAGAGAGCACTGCACTTCTTATTTCCCTGTGTTTTGAACGCAAGCAGCAAGGCATTTCACTACCCTTCCCCCTCCCTCTCTCTCTCTCTGGCTAGCTTAAAACTATGGAACATTTCTATACAAAAAAACAAATGATGGGGATACCGGATCATCCAGTCATCCCAGGACACAGCACTACCAGAAAGATTAACATTAAAATAGTTTCATCATATCCTGAAGAACAAATGGAAAGCCAAGTATTTTTTATCTTAAACTGAGCACAATGCTTGTACACAACAGAAGAAGTTGAAAATTTGTTCTGGGAAACTTAAAGCCATTGTCAGAAAGATAAAAAATAGGGCTGAGAAGTAATGGCTGAAAATTTACCTGGCTTAAACATCTTGACACAAATATGAAAGGTGCAATTAAGGCAAGGAGAATGAAACAGGAAACAGCAATCCCTGCAATGGAAAGGAATTTGAAATGTAATGATTGGAGTAGCTGTATTATTCCCTACTCTCTTCTGTCTTGCCATTCCAAGGAAATTCCTTTAAAGTGTAAACTTAATCAAAATCCCAGTGCCAATAATAGCAGATTATGAGGAGACAGTCCCCCCATTTACAAGAAACCATCATAATAGCATCATTAAACAAAATATGTTAACTGTTGGGGAGGATGAAGACAGAAAGCCCTATAAATATGACTGCTTAGATTCTGAGAATGTGAAACCTCTAAGTGAGATAGAATTGAAAGCAAATTTTGATGTTTGAGATGTCCTAGCTACTGGATGTCTGGGAAAACAATTATATGGCCAGCCAAAGGTCAAATGGAATATTCTGTCTCACCCCACAATGTATGGTTCATCCCACACCTGTAACCCTCCTCTGAAGTATCAGGTATCTGTAACCCCATTGGCCCAAGCCTTGTTCCAGCCCACCTTGAAGCACCCTTATCAGGGGGCTGTGAGGGTGGGTTGGTCTCTCTTTCCCCTCTTCCTCTTTTGCCTGGCACCCTTCCCTGAGGATTCTCCTCTCGGAATTTCCTCTCCCTACATCTCCCTTCCCCCACTCCCTAGGCCTTGCCACGAGTTGTGCCTGGCAACTCAAAGCAAGGCCTCGCATCCTTTGCAATAAACGTCATCTTCTAAAACCCAGCTTCAGAGATCTCTCATCCACATTCATCCACACTGTCCTGGAGTCTGCAGCGAAGCAATATCTACAGTTAACACTCCTGCATGTCATCAGTTTTCAGAATGCACCAGTTGCTGGTAATCCTAATTACTGTATTTAGAAAAAAGCATTTTTTAGAATCTTCAATAATATATCAAATGTACTGTGAATTAATCAGTCCTGTTTAGTGGACACTACTGTAGTTAAACATAGATATGTCTTCACATCATTTTCCCTCAGTTACCTTTTTATTTTCCCATGAGTCTTCTGTCGAAATATTAATTGTAAGGATAAGAGGTTGATTGTAATACCAGAAGACATCAACTTTGCTTATGGTACCTGTGTCGTGCAGTTAATGATAAATGAAATGCAATAAAAGACCTACAGCTTAGTCAGAATTGCTCATGAATTCTGACTTTATGACCAAAAATAGTAAAAGTTTATCTGCATAAAATAACATCAGAAAACCCATCTCTGAAAGGTAAAGCACTGTGGAACTGTTCCATTTACTTGCCTATGCAATATAAATCTGGTGGCTACATCTGTAAGTGCAGAAGGCAAGCTCCATTTTTAGACGCACAGAACAGTAATATTAAGCAATGTTCTCAGCATGGGCCAGTTATTAATAAGTCTAAATCATACAATACCAGTAAACCCATCCTAGAGATAAATTGCCTTCAATAGACATGGGAGCAGCACACATTCAGAGTCAAGTGGCCAGATAAAAGTGTTATTGGAAAAATTATTTACAATTGCTCAAATGGCAGACAGATTTGGACAAAAAGCAAAACAGGTTCATTTTGGGAAAACTAAGATGACTCATAGTGATATTTTGAACTACCTAAATGTTCTAAGCCAACTTTACAACCTTGGAATATAAAGAAAATGAAGGGGTTGGCCCAAAGTAGCCTTGGTTAGCAAAGACAGAAATTTGCCTCCTGTTTTAACTGATGTCTTCTATGAAAATCAGTTGTATAATATAGCTCTCTCACTCCTCTGAACCATTGAATTAGATTGGCAAAACATTTGCATTTCATTCTTATTCATATTAGGAAATTACATCGCTTGAAGGACTGAAATTTTTATATGAAGAAATTTTAAAAGATTCATGATACAGGTGGTTGTATTCTGAGCTGTTATTTGGTGCATCAGTTGCCTCTCCTGTTTGTTATGGGCAGAACAAACTATGTAGTTGTAAGCAGAGAACCGATACCTTTACCCAGTTCTAGTGAAGAGATGGCAAGATGTGCTGGTATAAAAAAATATAAATATATGTAATATTGCTTTTTTAGGGCTCTTATTTGAAGAAGAGTACCGTGGTAGGTCTCCCATCCTTACCCCCTGTGAAATGAATGAAGTTCTAATGTAACTGCCCACAACCAGGAAATTATTTTGTAACTTTAATTCACTGGTCATAGTAATGAGAGTCAGCAAGAGCTAATTTAAAGTAAGCTGACTGACCTAGAACTGAAAGCCATAATAGAAATCCCAAAGCCGAAACAAAGACTGATAAAAATAAATTGTAATTAGAGTACAATCATTTAGTTAAAAAGCATAATTAACTGCTAGTAAATGGTAGGTTTTCTGTCTTCTGTTGTTAAACAGTAATTTTTCGCATCTTTGTTTGTACATTAATATTTTGTATATTTGTATTCTTATAAGCCAAGTCAATAGACAATCTAACTGAAAAAGTATGATATGCAAGGCCTATGTTGTGCAATAATAAAGGTAAATTTCCATTAATCTTGTCTGAAAAATACGTTTAAATCATATCTACAAATGTACAGCCTGTATAGGTCTTCCCCACCAAAGGAAAACTGAACAGTTCCTGTATAGACACTATGTTGGCCCCCATGTACCTTCATTCATGCTTGTGTATTTTTATTGATTATTTCCCAGGATATGTGTTGTTTTCAGTCAGCCAAGTTACTCTCTGTGGCTTGGTTTATGCCTCTCCTCTTGGTCTGACTCCCCTTTGTGCTGTGTAATTACTGATGTCTTCCTGGTTTATGAAGCATTGTCACGGAAAACAAAAGTTTTACCATGTTGATAAAACTAAGCCACCCTGCACATGAAGGTAACTACTTACAGTAGTAAATAAGTTTGAGTTATTTTTTGACATACATGTCAAAAACCAAAACTGTGGTTCCAGTTTGCTTTGTATTTTAGTTTGCTTACAGGGAAAGATAAGTTGTATTTCACAAAAAACAGTATATAGATAAAATTCTGAAAGACTTAATCCTATTCCTTCTCTAACAGATACAGTATTAGAAAAACAGCTTTAGTTTTAAGGCTTTAGCAAACAAAATATATTATCTGCAGTTATTAAATAGAGAGTTATTAAAAACTATTCAACATTGCAGTATCGACAACACTGATCACAAGTTAGAAAAAATGCCTAATTCAGAAAAAATCCAATATGTCTTTGAAACTATCCTTCCTTACCTTCTTCACTTAACCCAAAGAAACATAAATTAAATCAGTCTTCCAAATGTGCCCCTTAGTCATTTACAAGTAACAACAAAAACAAGTAACATCAAATTTTTGCTGTAAAAGTATTTTGGATTTGTACCTCTTGTGCATTTGACTCCTACAGGAGATAGCTTTTCACTTGTCATTCAGCTGACACAACAGCAATATCCTTCAAATTGGATTCAAAGAATTGCTTCAAAGCTCACTCTTCTTGTCTAGTACTTTCAAAAGAACATTACCCAACACAAAATGTCTCTGTAATGTTGATGTAGCAGATATGATTTCACTTGCTGTGCACTGCTCAATTTATTTGTATCTAATGTTTAAAGTTCTGTATTCTGACTATTTAGCTTTTTCATTTTCCTGTCTTCCAGACTTATGCCTAAATACCTGGAAAAAACTTAGGTCTCAAACAATAATCAGACACATGACACAAATGTACAATCAAATCAACTAGTAGGTTTCACTGTTTAGTTCTGTTTTAGCTGTTTATGGGACATGTGTTCCTATGTTCTTTGAAAGTTAGCATCAAATATTCTAAGAATATTTAGAGTAAGATCATACCAATAGTTTTTAAGATTTCTCCCTTTTTACATGTCAGTTTATTTCAGCCTCTAATACCACCAGTTCAAACAGATACTCTGTTGAATATGGAAACACCATTAGCTAATATTCCTCTGTCTTCCTGCATCTCCCTTTTGATTTTACACTCAGTAGAAGAGAAGTAAAGCTCACCAAGAGAAAATCGTGGCCAGTAATTCCCTTGACTGAGGAATCCAGAGGTCCCGTCTGTTAAGCAGTGTGGTAAAACCAGCTCTGCACACCAACAGACACACTGGGAAAGCCCAGATGATATACCCTGTCTGAGCTACTCCCATGCTCTTTACATGACCCACCAACCCATCAAATGTCCGCGTGCACAAACCTAAGAACTGGACAACACGTAGTCAATCAAGTCTAGGACTCACAAAGAAACACCATCTTGTCCAGGCCCCTAGCAGGGCTGTCCCAGCATGGATAGATATGATATGCATATCTGTCATATCATGTATCATATCATATCATATCATATCATATCATATCATATCATATCATATCATATCATAATGTCTCACTTCAGAATCTTCAGTTTGTTTGGCAGAATAAAATAATACATAATGGAGTGAACGGAGATAGTTGGTTTTTATCTTTAAATTATTCCGGTTTTAATATATGTGTATGTGTATGTGTATGTGAATGTGAATGTATATATGTATATGTGTATATGTGTATATGTGTATATGTGTATATGTGTATATATGTATATATGTATATATGTATATATGTATGTTGCTTGCCTCTTCCGGAGCTACTGGCTCCGTTTTGCCCAGGCTAGCTCAAGACTGTGACATACAGGAAAACCCCCACTGGGTCCTAATAACCCGGGGAGTGGCGGAGGGCCTTTTTCCCCTTACCAAGAGAGACCACGTCTGTGGCAGAAGAAAGGAGTTAGACTTGATCTGAGGGCAAATCCAAGGTCTTTTTTCCAGTCTTTGTCCCGTCCTGTTTGGATGCCTGCCTCAGACTGCTGCTCAAACCAAGTCATGCCCTGGCCCTCATGCTCTGGGCTTATATACAGAGGAGGGGCTAAAGGAGGGGACAAACCAACACCCAATGAGGGATAAGGTGGGAGTGGAACAGGGTTGGAGGGACATTTAAAGATACCAGTGGGGAACATAAAGGGAGGAACCTCCTCGGCTCTTGCCCTATCATTCGATGTCTTTACCCGAACTCTCCAGAAGCTGGGAGGAACAGCTGAATTATAGACAGGGCCTGCAGGAGGGGACTGGAAGGAGTGTGGGAGGATGGATAGGGAAGGGGGGCAAGGACAAACCTTGGGATATAACATTTTCCAGGAGAACAGGGGAGTACAGACCATTATAACATAAAACCCAATATAAAAATGAAATACAATATGAAAACAAATAACACACAGCAACATATATACACCGTTTTTCCAGAAATCCAGAAGTCCTTAATGTCATTGATTTCATCCTTTCTTTCACTCACCAATACCCTGTATTCTCTGAAATAGCAATACATATGAATTATATACAGATTTAATATAGTTTGTAATATATATTGTTTATTTATAGTTATATATGATCCATATGTATGAAATAACTACCTCTATATAAATTCAAGGCCGAGTAAATTTAGAGTAATTTCTCTATATAAATTTGGATTTCCTTTTTTTACTCGGTACTAACATTTCTTTTTTGTCCTATTCACGGGGGAGGTAAAATATTTGCACTAATTCCTCATAAAGAGGACTGTTGATAATGGTTAGTTTGGCTGAAGTCTAATGAGTCATCAGAAACCTGGCATCTGAATGGCTGAAAATGGAAATTACTTAGCACTATGGGTCTGAAAAGGAGTATGACCGGGTGAAAAGCTGATATACCTTCCTATCTGGAAAAACAGATCTCAGAGGAGCATTTAGTCATGCAACCCTTGTGTCCCTTTTTACCAAAATTTTCCCCTAATATTTTCTGTTGCTGTGGCTATTTCATTTGTCATAACAAAGCAAGAAATCACAGAACAACTTGAGTTTAAAGGAATCTGCAAAATCATCTGGTTCCATATCCCCTGCCAGGAACACAGATGCCACTCATTAGATCAGGTTGCTCAGAGCCCCATCCAGTCTGGCCCTGAAGACTTCCAGGGATGGGGAATTCATAGTTTCTCTGGGTAACATTTTCCAGCTCCTCACTAACTTATGGGTAAAGATACTTTTCATTAAATCTAACATATACATCTCCTTATTCAGTTTAAAAGTGTTTCCCCTTATCCTATGTAAAAATTAATTCTCCCTCTATTTTAAAAGTTCCCTTTAAATACCAGAAGACCACAATGAGGTCTCCCCACAGCTTTATTTTCTCCAGTCCTGAACATCCCCATGTCTCATGGCCTGTGATCTTTGTGGCTTCCTCTTGTTCAAGCATATCCACATCCATATGTTGGGGCCTTCAGAGCAAGACCGAGCACTCCAACTGGAGGTCTCACAAGGGCAGAGTAGAATACTCAGTCTCAGGTATAAATACACATTCATTTATTGTCAGTTAGGTTGTGTGACAAATGACTGCTCAAATTCTTTAAGATTTAGTTAACTGAGTTTCATAATATTCTTCTAAGTATTCTGTGTCAATGACACTATCTTCAGTTTTAAAATGACATAGTAAAGCCCAGACAAGCTAAACAACTGAACCAAGGTTTCCAAGGTACCCTGTCTTAAATAAAAAAAACTCCAGCTACTGTCCTATGTTATTCTTTTTTAGGGAGCATAAATACCAAATTTTAAGTCAGTTTCTCTGTACTGGGTAATGAGCAAGGACAGAACATAAACATAGAGGTCATTCTTCAGTAATGAGAAACTGCAGCTACAGAAAACTCTATTTTACATACCTCGACCCTCTATAAATCAGCTATGAGGTATGGAGAAATCTGGACATTAAGTTAATGATAAGAAAGAATGTCTCCTATGTCTCCTTCCTTGTAAGAATAAAAACATGGAAAGATCAGCCTTCATGCTCCAGGCACAACTTTCCTTAATAGATATAACTCTGCTAAAGCACTTGGCATTAAATGCTCTGCTTTACAGAAACTACACTAATTTAGGAGTCCACCCGAATTGAAATAGCAATTCCTGTTTGTCTTTATGTTCCTAGCAGTGTAACCTCTGCCTTTCAAAGATGCTCTCTATCTGTACCTCACTGACCTCATACCTAGCCTAAGAGATGTTTTGGATTATGAGAGGGTTTAGTTTCCCAATTTCCAGGTCTTTGCACTAAAACAAGTCTCATCTCTTCCACAATAACTTAGAGTGTGTTTGTTCATGCATACACCCATAGATGCTTTACTGTTTTCATTGCAACCTGCCTCATAATTCCAAGTGTTTCTTGCAATGAATCTTTCATCTGTTTGTTTTTAATATTCTCATAAGTACAGGCATTCAAGCATTTATCCCCTAAGACTGAGGTTTTCTCATCTTTCACAGTTCATGTTCCTGACCATTAAAGAAAAACATACACATTATTCTAGGGTATGAATTACTACTTTAGGCAAGGCATAAACAGACTTAAAGCATTTTTTATTAAAAACCCCCTTAAAATGTCTCAGGGCATTAAAGTTAGTTTAAAAATTTATTTTACCTCCTTAAGGAACTCTATTGCTAAAATCAGCCTAAAGATGAACCCTGTCTATAGGCATGGAGTACAATGGGTCAGAAAGCGAAGGGGAACAAATACAAGGTCAAAGCAAATGTAGATACAGCATAGGAGGCACTCTGAGTGAGAGACCAGAAGCTAGATTTTAAGTGCTGGGCAGCAAATGTTTCTGCAGTTGCTGCTTCTTAATTGTAGGAATAAAAATCTTGTTCACAGTGCAAAAACCAAAGAAATCAAAAACAACCTAGTTGCAATATTTGAAATTATGTTCAAATTTCCAGCTACCAGGGTGCTTGGAGATTTGACTGTGCTTAGGAGTGATAAAATTTTGAATTTTGATCTGAAATTTATAGGTTTGGGGAAATAGGCATTTTCCCCTGCAGTTAACAGTTTTACTGAACAGTCAGTCACAATTGTAAGATTCGGTACTTGCTAGTGTGCTTTTCAGGTGATATTTATCCTTAAATCTATAAATATCTTTTACAGATGTCTTGCTAAACTGCCTAAATGCAGTCCAATGACCTATCACATGGGGGTTTCTCATGTAACAGGAAGATTATAAACTTCTACAAGGCTGCATTCTCTCCTTCAGAAAAATAAAAAAAAATTCAATACATTTTTTTTTTCACTTTCTCTTTTTGATTTTTTTTCCTAGTAAGTTTTTGATAACTTAGAAAGCCTTGTGTTTGGAAAGGGTTTCAGGAAATGGATTTTTTTCCCCAGAAGGTGAACCAAGGAATGCATCAGTCACTCTTTTTTGCTTTCTGACAGTTAAAGTCACCAGAAGCACTTGATAAACTTTAATCACTGTAAACTGTAAAGGTCACGGGACCAAAAGCACAAATCAGCTATAGTGCTGAGACAAAAGTGAGTGAGAGAAGAGAGTGTGCACACACACATGTACATGCATTATTTTCAGTTTGAGATACCTGGAAGGCATGAAGCTTTTGGGGGGGGTGGGGAAGGGGGCAGGGGGTGGTTTTCCCTTTGATCATACAGCAATTATGTCTGGAATAGTGGTACCTTTTGCATGCTTCTAGACTTAAGAATAACACATACAACACAACTGTTAGGTTGTGGAGGATTATTGATTTGTACAGAAATCCCAAAATTTGAATCTATTTCTGTTTTTTAATAATTGTAGGCATTTTATTAAAAAGACTGGAAATTTTCCCTCAGATGTTCAAGGCATTTTGGCCTATTAATATGGTAACTTATTTAGGGATTTGAAGTTTCTGAAAATTCCCCAAATTCTGAAGTTTAAGGTATTTATTTATAAAAACTGTGATATATTGTCTCACGACTCTGTTTAGAATAGGAGGCTGGAACAAACAAGAGCCTCAGGCCCCTTCCAACTTGATTTCTAGGATCCTGTGACTCTATGCCATTAATAAGCATTCTTTCTTTATCTATGACTTTTTTTCCCTTGTGATTTATTCTTGGTTTTACTATTGGAGTAATACAATTGGAGTAATTGTAATACCACATCATGCGAGCACCCTGATCCTGAGGTGGAACCTTCTTGTACTAAGTAATCTACAGGTCAAGATTGGTCAAGAGATGGTCAAAAGATGGCAACAGACAGGTATGGAAAATATAATTTAGTAAGACAGTAATAATCAGTATGATAGGCAATAGGCTGAAAATAATTTGGAGCAAATTCTTGCCAAATATATGTAGATGACAGTAATTAATTTCTGAAGATTGGAAAATAACTGAATATTCACAAGAACTTGCCATGCAAAATCATACACTTCTCTGCTTAAACTAATTGGTGTCTACAAAACAGGTTATACTTCCTTTGCAAAACTGCTTCAATCAGGTCCTAGAGGAATTATTTAAAGCTGTATGTGTGAAATTTCAACCTTCACCGAGGTCTCCATAAAATCTTGGGTGCTGAATATACAGCTAGATGTGAACTATAGTGATCAGTAAGAAATGCTCTCCTTCTATCCAATGCAGTCTCTTATAAGAAAATGCAGTCCATAGCTTCTTGTATACAGACAGACTTAGTGTTACTACATGTCACATCTACAATACACAAAATGACAGTCCCCAGATCTCCTGTACAAAACCATATTTTTTTTTAAATAAGGTTCTTAAGTCAATATAATTTTCAAATAGTATTGCTACATTCACTGATGCCTAGAGTATATCACACTTATTTATCACATGAGTAGTCTACTCTTTAGGCATGTATGTCACATATTATTTGTAATGAGCCATATGAGATTTAAAATAATTAAAATGTAGTTTTACTTTTTTCTATATTTGTTGCTCAGTAAGTTTTAAAAAGTAAATTCAGATTCTTCATCCCTGGAACAGTATTAACAGTCCTTGTGGTCTCCCTTTCATGTGACTCTCAAAGAAAAAATGTTAGTAGAATTACAAATGATAGTTTAGGATGTTTGAAGAAATCCTAACACAGTTAACAGTGCTGTTCACACTGTACAAGCACTGTATAAACAAGGTGGAGTACAATCTTCAAGGTTCAAATGGTACCAAAGGGCCAACACAGGATATAACTTATCAGCTTTTTCCTAGCCTAGAAGTAGTAAAAACTTTCCTGATATTGATGCAGGTATGAGTACTTTTTTCCCAAACATAAAGGAATCCCTAAGTCCACATTAAGTGTATGAGAACTATTTATCGCCTCAGGAACTAACCCAGCATATTATTAAGTTTCCTCCACAAATTAAGTGTTTTTCCAAGGCAGTTCCATTTTTCTAAGTAAAATAAAACTTTCTGAAGTATTCAGCTCATTCCCTCTTCCTCTCTCTCTCTCTCTCTCTCTCTAAACCTCTCTCTCAATTATTTCTGAAATTAATTTAGTTTAGCTTAAAAATAAATGTGCTTATATTTCATCTAAAGATACAACCCTCCATTCTAACATGAGGGTCAAAGATACCAGAATCAGCTGCTATATATTTTTATAGTTTGAGAAAGATCATAAATGACCGAGAACTTCCCTACCTTTTAGATAACACCCCTCCAAGATTTTGAGACAGCATAAAGCCAAGCCCAGCAAAGAAAATAATTCAAATCTTTGAAATCTTGCAAAGCTTGCAAAGCTCTCCAAGGTGATTTTATCACTCTTGCTTTCAAATAAGAAAGACATATACATATATCTACCAGCCCAGACATATTTAAATTTTGCAAATAAGATGTAACAACCTTTGAGGGCCACCAAAATAAAGACATAGAAAGAGCTTTCAAATTTGAGATCACCAGGGAATATGAACTCCACACTGAGTTGACTAGGAAATCATTTTACAGAGTTTGTTCTTAAATCTTTGGAATGATCTTCATTGATCAATGAAGACATGAGGTATCAATTGGGAGCCTTGACCTTGTGACAAAATTACAGGGATTTGCAATTAAAAAAAAAAAAAAAAAAAAAAAAAAAAAAAAAAAAAAAAAAAAAGGCAGAAGCCCCAAATGATCTCACAGCATCAATCAGTGGAAATTTACAGCTCTCCCACAGTAATACCAAGAGCCTGTAAAGAGCTGCATGTTCTTTTTTCCTTAGCAGCTCATCTGAAGCTTTAACTCCTAAGTCATAAATAAAGTATTATATACATCTATCATTTTTTAATTGAAATTTTGAAGAAAATAATGTGAAGAAATTTAATAGTAAACTTTTATATTTAAGCAGAATTATTTTTAAGGGTTGTGAACAGTTTTGCAGAAATCTATTATTAGCAAATAGATGATGATGATGATGATGATAACTTAATACCTGACATGACATTTCACAGTATTTCATATGTGCAACCCTGTAAATGCAAAAGTCTATAGCACTAATGCACTTCATAAAGAAAAACCTGCCAAGAAACAAGGTTAAATATTTTAAAATAAACTAAATTAATAAGCTTATATGTTTGAATACTGAGTTTCCTCAGCTGGAAAGGATGAAGCAGCAGTCTATCCCTGCAAAAGTTCAAGGCATAAGGTCCTGAGGCTAAAGATTACTAGTTCTAAGCCTAGTTCAGGCAGAGGGTACAAAATTATATTAGGCTTAAAGTACATCTCATTTGCACAAGCATTTTTTTCATACTTAAATTTACCTCAAAACATTTGGGTCTGTTCTGATGGTGATTTTTATTTTCTCAATAAAGTTTCATTCATTTCCCATAAACCCTGTGGAGCAGCCTTGTTTTTATTTTCCAAGCTTCAAAATATATGGAAAATTATTCCTATCATTCCTGCCCTGTCTGATCACAATATTCAGAGACATGGCACAGTCACATCATGCTACAACTTTTTTTTTCCCAATATTAATTTACATAAATACAAGCAGAATTAATTATTAAAGTAAATTTAAGCAAAAACACCAAGTTAATTTGGGTAAATTTCAGTCAAGTAAGGAATCTATTTTTCAGAACTCAAAAAATATTCTTACCTCCCTCACTTTCAATCCTCACAACTTACAGAGAAGAGAGGATGCAAACATGAATCACCAGAAAGCAAGATTGAGAACCCCTATTGCAAACTTCTTTGCAACCAGATCATAAAAGTCTCAGAATTATCATACAACTTATCATCAGGCATGATCCGAGATCAGGCAAGTCACTATACCTCATATTTATTAAGATTTTAAAAACTGTCTCTCTTTTCCTGTACTGTTTGTGTATCAGGTTACTGAAAAGGTAATTAAAATTCATCATCAAATATACGTTTGACCTGGAGAGAGGTGAAGAAATACCTTTGCTCTTTCCATAATAAAAAAAGGATGAATACTATATGTCTTGACATAGCCATCTAATTTCATTTAGAAAAGGAGGAACTCCATGCTTATCTGGATGATTCTCCAGATACGCCTATTCTGGAAATTTCAAACAATTTAGCATTGTTCAAAATTTACTCTATATTTATTCACTAAAATCACAGTTTAATTGATCTTTTGCTAATATACTGCTGCTAATTTTGTGAGGTCTCCTTACTTGCTCATGTTTTTATTCCCTTGTCTTCTAAACCAAAACAACAGAAGCAGGATGGATATGCATTGTCCCAGAGCCTTGGAATCTGAAATAATTTTATTCACACCTACGGACCTCTTTCTCTGATAATACATTATCATGCTTTATTATTATCATTATTTAATTACCAACCCAGGCAATTGCTAATATGTTGCCAAATGGATTAATAAATGGTTTATCATATTTTCTGAAAGTATCTGAACCATAAAGATGATGAATGGCTGTCTAGAATCTGAACTAGTGTTTCAAAAACTCCTGAAATGTTTTTAAATAATATTTTTACCATATATTTAGAGAATGGAGCATTTTCTTCGAACAGGGAATTGGACAGAATTATTAACAAATGTAAATTAATTTTGTAAAGAACAAGTAATGGCAACTTGAAAACCCTCACAAAAATAAATAAGAAATTAAAATTTAAACCATTCTATTTAGTTTAAATACATGCATGTAGAAACCAAATATGATAATCATAAAAGTCCATGCCATTTAATGTGAAATGAGCACTTAACCTACTGTTAAAGCTTTTCCTCTCACAAAAATATGTTAGGACAACATAAATTTATACAGAAGAACAAATACTAGACCATTACTTTATCGTTTATGTCTTACAGACAAATACTGATTCTTGTCTACAGGCGAATACCTATGCTTGTGCCAGAATATGCCAAGATGTTTCTCATGTCCACAAGTAGAAAAATAAGGTACGTAGACAAAGTCAGAAGCTTTCATTATTCAGTTAGAATAAAATTAATTTAGCAGAGAGTTGATTTTATTGTCAGTTTTCGCACTGAAATATCTAAAAGAAAACATGCAAATATTTGCACATATGATCCTTTCTTCAAGAAAAGAAGCTCTGACCACAATACTTGAATTAGCAAGTTTTAGTGACCAAGAAAAAAGAAGACAAAAGGAATTGGAGTGGAGAGGAGGGGAAAAGAAAACCACTGGAGAGAAAAATAAGAAATTAGCTGTAGGTGGTTTTTTTTAGAAATGAATAAATGCTAACAATCTCATCTTACAGACTTCCAAAAACATTAAATTTTGTAATAAACTGTCCCTCCTAGACATATTTCCATGTAACTTCCTCCCATGTCTGTATCTCAAACCACCAAGATATTTATAAGTATGGGTAAGTTCTCCATCCCAGTTCCATCCCTGGTTACAAATTAAGTCAGAGATCTTTTTGATTAATATTGCTTTTTCCCAGAACCTATACCAGAAGAAATTCTTGTAAGAAATATCAACCATACAACCACAACCTCAGAAAGAAAACACCTTGAAAATTACTATACTGTCCTGTAAGGCCTTAAAGGTGAGAATTGCCTTTACCAAACACTGTTTAGGCTACAGAAGGATTTTGCCAAGAAATAAGCACAGAGTGGACAGGATGGTTCTAACTCAAAGCCTGGTGGAAGCAAGACCTTGTTAGCACACCCTGGATGCACATCCAGACAAAAATTACCACTGTGGAAGACTGTAAAGAAACTGCTCATATCTATATTCCTGGTCAGACAATGATACTATCATGTTATAAGACAGATGACATCTGGGATCACTAAACCCTCACCCCCGGATATGCCTCTTTGGTTATCTGAAACTTGGACTGTAAGTTAAGCCACCAAGACAGGAACCTGAGATAAAGGTGTTACCATTTTCCATTATGGCAGGCATACTTAGAGGAAAGCAAAGCTAGGGGACATGGATGAATCACTACTAATGACAGAATTTTTTGCCATAAGGAAAGTCAGCTCAGCAACTGTGCTGAAATCAGCTTGGATCAAGTGAAAGATAATTCCGGCAAGAAGAGTTTGCAACCATTGACTCAAAAACCCCACCAACTCAAAAGAAAAAAAAACAACTGAACATGGAACTAAGTAGCATCAGAAGTGAGGGAATCATTTAACCAACAGAATAAGAGAACAGTGTAAAAAATGGACATTAATTTCTTTGTTTTCTAAAATATATAAACAATGAACAATTTTCAATAACTTGAGAGTCCTAACTGTTGAGAAGGCTGAAGAGGGACCAACAAGACACAGCTGAATCTATAGCTGATAATTCTCTTTTGCTTAATCTATCTCTCTTCCCTGTTCCACTCTCAACCCGTGGGAGAATGGATTATAAAAGGACAGAAATAGTGCTGCAGGCAATCCTGCCCCTGATAAGTTGCAGCTGTGTAAGACAGGTGAACAGCATTGCAGGAAAAAGAAGCAAGGAATATTGATGTGTATTGACCAGTCACGAAAAGGTTAAAGGGCACACAGGTGTTTTGCATGTGAGAAGGGTATAAAAGGTTGTACAGGGACATAATAGAGGGCTGATGACTTGAAACCATTCACAGTGTCAGTTGTATGTCCTCTATCATCAGACCTCACTCTTCTCTATTTCTTTCTCTACCTGACATTTACTATTAAACTACATCACTGCTTTTGACTTTGGCATGTGATTTTCTTTGCACCTTGATTTGGGCAAAGGCATCTCTCAATAACAGGATCTTAGCAAGTCGCAAAATATGCCCTAATGGCTATTATGCCCTGTATCATTAGAGTTGTATTTAGCCACTCTTTCTACTTGAATTTTTATGCATCAAAAAGAATCTTATTAATCTAGATAATGTGTGTCTGCAGCCTACAAGTTCTTTGCAATTTTATATTCTCCTACAGTATTCTCAGAGAATTCTCCCACAAACTTTTCCTATTTTTGTACTGCAAAAAGTAGGAGGCTGCCGCCTTCTCTTCTTTCTCCTCTTTTTCTATGCAGTTGGGAGAAAAGGGATTCATAAAGTCAATTGTTATGAAAAGACATAGTAATTTCAATTAGAACAGTGATTTTCATACAACATTATGTCCCAAGGCACTTGAAAATAATATATTGTAAAAGGACTGAGTTATTTTTAGTGTCATTTTTAACTGCTATCACCTACTTTACAAAATCACTTCTGCATGCTTCACTTGAAGTATAGATCATGCACAACTCTGCAATTAACAAGTCAGAATAGGAAGGCAGAAAGAGCAGCAGTTTTTAATTCATTAGCTTTTCCCCTTTGAAGACTTGTGCTTAAAGCTTACTTCATTTCCATCTGCCCCAGGCTCACGTTGATATATCCTCCCTCTCTTTCAGAGCCCAAGACATCGTTAAATGCAATACTCCAACCATACACTAAAAGAATAAAAAAAGACAGGAACAACAAAACCTTGCACTTTTCACTGATCATATTTTCAGTGCTCTTCCTTTTTCATATATTTTATTATTCCCTTCTTTGGGAGGAGGTAACTGGGAAATTCAAAGTGGTATTTTATGTTTGCTCTCTTTCTGAACTGACTTCTTTCATTTGTCACTAGTGCAGGCTACTGGGTATGTCATCTTGGGAACATTCTGGAGTAACTTTCTGTCTAAATTAACTCTGAATGATTTCAGGTTCTCTTCATCATGCCAGCAACGCTATTGATCATACTGATTTTCTACACATCAAACATTAGCAGCATTTGTCGGTCTTTCACCATTAGGGGTTCCTATATTTCTCATTGGAAAATTCCAGTGGAAAGCGTGGCATACATTCTGGACACTGTATTTATGCAATTGAACACAATACTTATCCAATTGACCCTGGCCAAATTGTAAAAAAGCACCCAGACATCCTAGAGCATCAAAAATCCTTATCTTCTGCAAACTCCTTCAGTATCAAATCAATAAAGTAGTGCAAAATATTATGCATAGGAGTGGTCCAGGTATCCAAAATTCTCTCTTATGGCTGATTTCATCTCTACTTTTCTGTGATCCCCACTAACTGTGGAACTATTGAATTTGCATTTGCAATTTTCTTTTAAAAAGGTTAAAAAGTGTGAGTCTTTTTTTTTTTTCTTCTTCTTTTTTTTTTTTTTTTTTTTTCCCTCCCATGCTTTCATAATTTCACAGTCACTAATGGATCTTAATTCCCAATGCCCTTTAAAGGACAATCCCTGTCTTAAAGAGCACAAACTGAAGCAATTCAGACTGGTCCATTCCACACTCTCACAGACATACACACAACTGTAACATATCCAAAAGATTTCACATAGATGAAAGATATTAACTAAAATCTAGGGCTCTATATTTTGTCCTCTTTATTCATCTCCTTCCAATTGCTCCCACCTCAGCCTCTGGTCTTATAAGGGGAAAAAAATCCCAAACAAAAACGAGCAGCAAAACCAAATAAATCTCCCCCCAAAAATCAACCAACCACCCAGTAGCGATTCTTCCAACTTTATTTTGCATGTCCCAAATTATTCTGTTCCCCACCATTAACACAGAGCTACAAAGCATCATTGCTTCTACAGCTGAGGGGACTTTCAAAGAAGAGACAGGAAATTGATCTATGTTCAAAGGATTATAATTTCTGAGTTGTTTGTCTCTCAGATGAGATATGAAGAGTTATGCAAGTGCATTTTCTAAAATTCCCCAGTTTTTCGTTTATCTCACCCCCAGATGCAAATTCTGTAGGTCTCAGATAATCATCTTAACAAGGCCCTCCTCTGTCACCTATACTAATATGGGATAAAGAACTTTGCTGATAGAATGTGAAAAGTTTACCTTGGCAAGCATACATTACATCTCACAGAGGAACTGGGGCAGGAAGGCAGGAGGGACAGATGTCTCCTTTAAATTATTCGGACTGAAGCAACTCTGCAAATGCAGCAAATGGTGAATTGCAGAATTCATAAATTTTCAATGGATCATTAAAAATCTCTATACAAATATTTCTGATATTCAAGTTCCTTTTGAAAGTAGTAGTGGAAAAAACTCTAAACAAATATGAGGCTGCGGAGCTGGAACTTGCTATCAACTTTGTTATTTTTCCCAGAAAATTCAGGCAGCCGTTTTGCCAATTTACAGTTAACAGCAGCAAGAATCTGGACTGCAGAAAAGAAGCTGCCCTGTTCCTAAATGCACTGCTCATTAATGCTGTGAAAAGAAAATAAACTGGACAGCCAGAATTCACTGCTGCAGCTTATTCTACTTTATAAGACTGTCATGAAAGATCTGACTTAGAAAACAAACAAATAAGTAAATGTAAAGGCTTGTAATCAATCCTCAAAACATAAAGGAGTTAATTTCCCTCTCCTTAGAGTTTTTGATAAAAGAGAATAGCAAAAGCTAATGCCCTGCCAGGTATTCATGATGGGGATCTCCCTTTACAGAAATTTAAGAATGAACATAATTTTGAATTTATGGGATCATTTCCCTTATCTTCATTACATGCTCCTTTTATTATACTGTTGCTTGTTACAACATCATTCTCTGTTTCATTACTTAGTACTGTTATCCCCTGCCAGAAGTGCCACAGTGGAATTATATCACTGTTGTTCATTATTACATTCGCACAAGATATGTTTAACTTTCCCTTCATGCTTTTTTCTTTCCCTTCTTGTCAAGGCAGACCCAGATGCAGTAATAAAGGGACCCATGGGATAACTCACATTGCTTTGTCTACTTGTTGTCTCATCAATTTTCAAATTAAGAGATTAAAACATAGCTAAAGACAAAAGAGAGGAAAAAATATTGCAACAGCAATAATTTTATGTTCTTGATATAAAATATTGTATCTTTTGCAACATTAAAATATTTCAAAGGTCATGCAACTAAACCAAATTCTTGTATATTTGTGTATTTAAAGAGAAAATTAAGAGTTTATGTGATAGATCCTCTGCAGGTTTGAGACTGAATTGAAGAAGTAAATCTGTTGAGAAAAAGCAGAAAATATTTCCTGAGGATTTTGTTTTTCTTTTTGGTCTAGACACATTCTAATGTGAATTTGAAATAATTTTCATTATTTCATTGAATTAATTTGAAATAATTTTTCATTTGCAAAGAACTCTGAGCTGTCTGTGCCAATTAGGTTCATGAATAAAACTGGGTTTTGCAGCACTTATGCTTCATGTTAAAAATAAATTGTTGTGGGCCACGTAGGCTGATCTTGCACCTTTGTAAACAAGGAACAGCTCAAGGTGGCCTAGAACTCCTCTGGGTGAGAAAACATAGGTGCCAAAGACATATTCAGAAAAGTCTTAGAAAATCACCTGGCCTGATACTGAATCTTTTAATATTCTTCAGTCAGAACTTGTGATTGTTACTTTCTACTGGAAGAAGAAGTCACAACAGAGATGACATTTTCCTTTGCTTTGGGAACTGAGGACAATTTTTTTCTATTTAATTTCTTCATTGAATATGAAAACAGAGTAATGATAGCTACACTGTGTAAAGGAGAAAAAAATCACCCCAGAAATAAAGGTCACAAAAAATTCATTGAAAAGTTTATGATCATACATAAGAAGTGAGAAGAGATACATACATACTCGTGTCCTGACTTATACATAAAAGATGTCATTCTTTTCTGAGAAAGAAGACATTCTGAAAACAGATCAATCTCTGAAGGGACAATGAATTTCATCCTGTTGCTGTCTAGAATAAAGAAATCTAAAAGTAAAGACAGGGTTGGGGAAATATTTATAACCAGAATTGTCACCAATAGCTCCAATTTGTCTGAACTTCCACTTTATAGAGGAAAATGGTCTGAAAACTTTGGAAAGATAAGCACAAATTCACAAAAGATGTGTTTTACAGATATGTCTTCCAGAAAACTGTACAGGCATTTGCCTCTTTTGGGGGAAAGGGGGAAAAAAAAACAAAAAAAAAAAAAAAAAAAAAAAAAACAAAAACAAAACCAAAAAAAAAAAAAAAAAAAAAAAAAAAAAAAAAAACACAACAAAAAAAAAAAAACGACAACACAGTTTGGAACAAACCAGAAACATAAGCCAGATAGATCATAATACACTTTCTGATACAGAGGACTGAAAAAGCACTTGAGATTGCCTTGGCTATTTTGTCATCTTCACTGATTTTCAAAAGCAGTAGCTTCACCCATAGAACTCTCTATTACAATTAGGCAATTCTCCAATAACCTAGTAAGGGTTTTTTCTTCCTCCTGCCAGTCCACTGTGTGTCTGAAGATCCTAAATTAGGCATGCAGATGTGAGGCAAAACAACCAACCTGTTTTGTGACCACAAGTTTTCAAAATATATTTTGTGTCCAGCAGCAGAGATGACACAAGTGGTAATGAGCTAAACACTTGTGATCTGTCTTCATGTCAGTAGCCTATAGAAAGACCAACAGTTATATCATCCTGCATAAAACAAATTGATTCAACTGACATTTCTAAAATTTCATGGGTTTAAGACACTAATTACTTGTTATTTATATACATCTCTGAAGACAAGATTAAGAAAATTATATTATTTGAATATTATAAACTATTATTGATAAAATATTCTCTTCACTTTATGTTGTTGTTTGATTCACTACAGACAAAAAATTATATATTCTTGGAGGTCCTCCAGGATTAAATACCATAAAATTTAAATAATCACACTATTATTTTAATTATTCTGATAAAGAGACTTGGAAAGCAAACATTTTGTCATAAAATAATTTCATTCTGCAGTCTTACTAAGCATGAAATGGATGTTAAACAAAGTGTTCTGAATAGATGTAAAAATATGTTGAAAAAATAGATTATTTCAGAGACCTTTCTTGTATTTCAGAAAAGTGCAATTACTTTCTGACTTAACAGATATGGACAGGTATTTGAGAGTCAGGTGCCTCCATCCTACAGACAAATAGATAAAGAACTGCATAAGCAAATGAATCCATTTACATTTGTTTCTTTTTAATTTAAAAACTTTGCATTGATTCATAATATAAACAACTTACAGAATATCTTTTGCTGAGACATAACACAGTAATTCCCTTGAAGTCAGCAGATGTGCACCAGTTGAGAGCCTGCTTTACTGTATGTAGTCAAGTGCAATTGCATGACAATTGTAATTGATGTTGCAGGGATGTGAAGAATTAGCAAAACACAAATTAGAAGACATGTTAATATGTCTTCATTTCATCCTTTAGAAAACACTTACAATCTTTCCTAATAATATGGGGGGTTTTAATATGCTTTATGTATGCTATGTTTTTTCTTTCAACATATTAACCCATGAAATCTATCATTATTACCAAGACCAGAACATGAAAGTTGCACTCTTTTTTAAAAAAAAAATTTAATTAACATAGAACCTAAGAGAATATAGATTTTCGCTTGTCTGAATACCTTTTTGAACTAAAACATCCTTGAAGTTGTTTATTCTTCCTGCTATAAACAGCTGCTTTTCACAAATATTTCAATAATTATCCAGATGTTTCAGGTCATTCTAGATGTCACGGGCTAGAGAGAAGGCTCTTCTAACTGCTTCCTGTTCCAAATATTATTTTTTATGTTTTTATTTCATCTTTCAATATACAAAATCAAAAGCGAATTTTCTCAAAATTTGTCACTCTCACTGTGGCAAATTCTATAGAGTTTCAATTAACACAAGGTATGTAATTACAGTATCTTATTTCTGACTATCAACTTTGGAGTTCAGTGTAAATTACTTTAGCTGCAGGTGATAGGTTAAATTAGTCCCTGCTGTGCACCAAACTGCAGTTGCAAAACTGCCATTGCTTTCTGAGTCAATTAACTTACTTTTGGTCCATTTGTTTTTACATTTCACTGCAGCATAAATCTAATGTAGATGCACTTTAGCATACCAAATGGAAGCAATGCAGAAAGTGTGTGCCTTCTTCTCAAGTATTATTGGACTGTGTGAATAACAAAAAGCAAGAGGCTTCCTATCAAAATAAATTGATTTTATTTTAAACTGGAAAAACAAAACAAACAAACAAAACCCCCAGACAAAACCCTAAACAAACAAATAAACAAAAAACACTCCTGAAAACAGAGACACTGAAAGAAAGCAGAGTTGGGGGACCTAATAGTTCCTATTACATGAAATTGGGAAAAAAATCACGTGCACTCATTGATTGGCTAGAATTGAGTAGACCAGAATCAGTAAACAGGCACATAGGAAGTTGCAGGAACTCTTCTATATGCAGACATGAAGAGGTCCTCAATATCGTATTCCCCTTTGCCTGCAGTAGGTAAAGAATTGCATCAGAATTCAATTATCATAAACTTCGTATAACTCTGAAATTTCTTATATAGGAAATATGTTCTACTTTTTTATCAGGTTATCAGGTTTGGAATTCCTGAATTCTAGTGATTAATATAAGGACTAAGTTTACTGTAATTAAAAGTGAGAAATTAAAAAGCATTCTAAATTTTGTCCTTTATGTATTTAATTTTCAATGTTCCTCCTTTTAACTGCACTTGCTGTTCCACTAAAATCTGTAACTATGGAGCCAGAGATACTGAATTTTGTATAGAAAGAGAAATCTAGCAATACCCAGAGAAGAGATAGACATGATTCCCCTAGCACTATTCCAGCTGGATTCAAGACTCATTTTACTGTTTTGAAGTTAATTCCTTTGTTATCTTTGACATCAGACTTTTTGTGTTGTAATATCAAGGATCTATGAATTGTAGTAGTTGGACTCCTCTCCCTCTGGTGGAACCTTTTAAAAACAGAACTGGCCAACAGACCCCACAGCCATCTCCCAATTTATGCTTGAAACTTTCCAACGTATTTATTTACTAGACCATACTTAGGGAAAAATCCTGGTCACAATTATTCCATGGTATCAGGTCTGACATTTCCTTACTTCTAATCTTGCCCGTAACTTGGTAAAAACAGACTTACGAACCTCCATATTTAGCACAGCAAATTTTTTGCCATTTAAGGCAAGTGGTTTTGGAGATGTATCTTTTTTCACTCTGTTTATTTTTAAGCACTTGAAAAACCACCCTCAGCCCTGGAAATTAAACCATTCTTCACAGATTACCATCACCTGAAAGGAATGTGCAAGCCAAGCACCTCACATCAGTTATTCCTTTGTAAATTCATCTTACATCTTTCTACAAGTATGTCAGCCAGGAAAGGAAGGTCAAAAAAGTCATACCCTCACTGATAAACAAGGCTGGCAAAGCAGTGGTAACAGGTGAGAAAACTGGGGTACTCAACAACTTTTTGCTTTGGTCCTCTCTGGCAAACTCTCTTCCCTTATCACTCGAGCAGACAGATCGCAAGACATGGAGAGGGGGTTGTTCCCATACAGGAGAGAAGATCAGAGATTCCTGGCAGAAAAGTTTTCTTCTAGCTGCAACTATGTAATCTTCTCTCCTGAGAATCTGAGAACATCTGATACCTACAGCTGATGTGCTTTGAAATGTTACCTTGTGTGGCGGTGTGCTTTTAGTTTAATTAATGAGTTTATGTATATTTTAATGTTCATTGTAAATGGTTCGTTCCTTGTACCCCCCCTCTCTTACGAATGGTTTCAACTTGTTTACTGCTAAGTAGTCCTAATTCGTTATATGTCAATCATCCCTACCCCCTCTACCCCAGTTGTCAATCCCCTCTCTCTCCCCTTGGGCGCCCTGTCCATCACTTCGGGGCCCTTCCCTGGGTTCTGGAAAGATCCAGGGAGGGCATCGAGTAGTTGGTGGGTGCCCGAGGAGTCCCCTCCCTCCAATTTGGGATTGGATCACCGTTCTATAGTTAACACCCCTTGTTACACCCCTCCGTTTCCCCATTGGTCGACCTGTTGTCACCTCCCCCGAACCCTCCCCTGAATAAAACCTAGTGCACAGCTCAACTCGGGGCTCTCTGAGTGCAGCTGCCGACCGAGGTTGAGCTCCCTGTCAGTCTCCCTCCAATAAACCCTCTTGTTGCGCTACACCAGAGGGTCGACTCTTTTCCTGCCGCCGTGGTCGTACCGACACCTAGGCCCTGTTGCCGCTTGGGGAACCAAGAGCCCACTGGGAGGAGGTGGCTTGCGTGCCCTGCCACCCCGACCTGCCACGCGCTAGCCGCAGTGAGTTTCGCTGAGCTAGCCTGCGAGCTGTGCCAAGCGCAGAGGCACTGCGACAACCTTGCAACAACTAGAGAGAACAGTCTGGAATCTGAGGAAAGTTTTAGGGCAGAGATTTGGAAAATTTTAGTCAACGAAGTATCCCAATGTATAATGAAGGCTGAGAAATGAGTAGAAGAGAATCTTTAAAATTTCCATGCTTCAGTTCATTTTTAATAAGAACTTTTCTTCCTCTCTTTGCCATTTTTTCAGATTGCTGCTATTCCTTTCTACTTTTCAATGGAAATTCACTTGACTGACCTTTTATATTCTGAAGGAGGAGAGAGATACAGAGAAAAGCCACTTTCTAGAAGGACATTTCTTTTACACAATGGGACTCACAATCTTTTTGAACCCCAGTAAGAAAAACACTGTAAAGAAAGGTATTATAACTCTCCAAGAGCAGCTTGCTCACTATAAAATTTTACACCTGTTCTGATGTTGCTAAACCTGAAGTAATAGATTATTGGATTGACATCTGGTAAGGGCACAACAGCTCTACTATTCACAATGAGGCTTGAGGGTACCATGGTATGGGATATTAGGGACAGGCGGTCAGAAGATATCACGTTGTACGGGTAGACAGAACCCCTCCCTCAACACTTAGTTGGTTAGTGTCCTTGATAAGCTAAGCAACACGTAGTTTGTAACGTAAGCAGACAGAAGTGATGTAGCAAACAGAAGTTTTATAACCCCACGTAACCAGTTAATAAATGCCATTTGCTGTCCACCACATTGGTGTCTGTGAGCTGATGGACCAAGCAGCCATGTTGTGGCTGCCGTGTCATTCCTGAACCAGGTCGCTATGCCTCAGTGGAGGCAGCAAGCGGTGCCAAAACCCCGGGACATCGCCTGGGAGAACAGGAATCGCCTGGACGGGTGAATGACGGCTGAGCGGCGGGACCAGCTCGGAGAGGGGGATGCCCCAGGACCCGCGGGAGGAGGATGGAAGCTCTCATGAAGGTCATATCTCAGATTCATAAGCAGTGGGGGATTGATTGTAAAGCAAAAGATTTTACCCTCGCAGTGATGAGGCTTTTGGAACTTGGGGTCATTGATCGACTGGTGTATATTCTCCACCCAGATATATGGGATCAATGTACGAAAGCTCTGGCTGAGGAGACAATGTCTTCTGGCTCAGGGAAAAATCTTAAATCATGGGGAAAAACTGTGCAGGCTTTGCAAAAGGCTCTGCAAGAGCAGGAGACTTGGTAAACTGCCCAGAATTGTTTAAAATTTATTCCGCAATTAGGGGTGGGGGCAGTGACGCAAACTGTTACAGAGAGTTGTCAGACCATTAAAAAATGCGATCTGAAGGACGACGTCTGTGTTCAGGCTGTTGATAAGGTTAATTCTGCTGAGTGCAGAGACTTCGAGGAGCAAAAGCTCCCTTCAAAGCCTTCAAGCCCAGAGTCACCTGCTGAAGGAAAAAGGCATGGAAAATTATTTTGGGATGATTTAGCTGAGGAAGCCAGAAATTCTGCCAAAAATTCTGCCACTGAATTGCTGTTGGGGGGGCTGAGGAAGGACCCCTACCTTATGTGGCAAGGGATTGCACTGAATCCCTGGGAGAGTGCAGGAATGCAGTTGGACTGGAATGTTTGTTAGGTAACGGGGATGCAGAAAACAAAGAAGGTCTTTTGGATAGCGGGCCCGTTGCCAATGGAAACAAAGAAAGTTTGTTTGATAACGCAGACGCGCGTGAGCAAAAGAAGGGGGGGAAAACTCAAAGGGGGAATTAAAGCTAATCAGAACGCTTGCCAAAAAGCACATTCTTTTAAGGTACACAGTTTAAAGGGGCGGGGGCCCAGGGGGAAGGAGCGGCCCAGCCCTGAGAGAAAGGGGCGGGGTCGGAGCCCAACCTAAAGGTTCCAGAGCCCAGAAGCAGCCAGTCAATTGATTTCCGGCTCTGAATCGGACTCTAGCTCAGATGACTGGGACTCTGGCTCCGACAAAGAAGAAGTAACAGTATACAAAATCAGTAATAACAATGTTTCTACTTGGGTTGAGGGGAAGTCAGAAAAAGAATGAACTCCTCTCACAGACTGGAGGAAGATAAGAATGGCATGCACCGATTGGGGTCCATCGGCCACACTGGCTTTTCCAGTCCGAGTGGGAGGGCCAGGGGGAAACCAGAGAATGTACTCACTGGTAAATCCTAAGGATGTACAAGCAATTGTTAAAGCAATCACTGACAGAGGGATCAATTCAGCTATGGTTTCCACTCTCATTGATAGTGTTTTTGGAGGGGATGACATGCACCCATTTGACATAAAGCAAACCTGCAGATTGATTTTTGATGGGGCGGGGATGATAGTTTTTAAACAAGAGTGGGAGGACAATTGTGCAAAGCAACTAGCTCCGGTCACTGGTGCAGATCATCTGCTACACGGCTCCAGCCTGCAGCGGCTCATGGGCACAGACCCTACCATGATCACCCCCATGCGCAAGCCAAGGGCCTACGGGCCCACGAGGTCATGATGTTATAATGCAGAACTTCCTTTTTATGAGGGTGTTGCCCTTGCCCCTTGCTCCTTTCAAATATTCAGCAGCAGATAATCCACACAACTGTAGGTGGGACACACCCGGGAGGGAAACTATCCTGAGTCAAGTCACAGGCCGAGGCAAGTGCTTTGGCAGTGTAACCTTAGCAAAGCAGATGGGAAATATCTGTGCTGAGTTCATCCAACCTAGTCAAAAAACTGATAAGTGGGCGGTGCTGTTTGTACCAGGAATGTGGGTCTGTCAACAATCTGGAAGAACCCCCTGTGTATACCTTGGTAAATTCAATAACCTTTCTGACTTTTGTGTCCAAGTTCTAATTGTTCCTAGAGTCCTGTATCACCAAGAAGAAGAAATGTATCGCTTTTTAGAAGAAACCATCCAGCTCCACAAAGGAGAAGTAATGACAGGTATAACCATTGCAGTGCTCCTTGGCCTAGGAGCTGCCGGTACAGCCACTGGTGTTTCAGCTCTCGTGACCCAACACCAAGGACTTTCTCAGCTGCAAATGACAATTGACAAGGACTTGTTAAGAATTGAAAAATCCATCGCCTCTCTGGAGGAATCTGTCTCCTTGCTTTCAGAAGTCGTCCTGCAGAACAGGCGAGGACTGGACCTCTTGCTCATGCAGCAAGGAGGCCTGTGTGCCGCCTCGAGAGAAGAATGCTGTTTTTATGCAGACCATACCGGAGTCGTGCGAGACTCCATGGCCGAACTGAGAGAAAGACTAGTCCAGAGAAAGAGAGAGAGGCCCAACAAGGATGGTTCAAGTCATGGTTCAACCAGTCAGTGTGGCTAGCTACCCTTGTTTCCACCTTAATAGGCCCTCTCACCACGATACTCCTGACACTGATTTTTGGGCCTTGCATTCTAAACAAGTTAGTGTCATTTGTTGAGAGCCGTTTAGAGAAAGTCGACATCTTATTTGTCGAACACCTGCAATTACCAGGGAGTGCGCTTATTACTAACATGTTCTATCGCTTTTGTATCCTATTATACTAACTTTAACAGCTTTTGCATTTTTGTAACATTTATACTTTTATAGGTTTTTTACTTAATCATGAGAAGGGGGGGAAATGTGGGAGATTAGGGACAGGCGGTCGGAAGATATCGCATTGTACGGGTAGACAGAACCCCTCCCTCAACACTTAGTTGGTTAGTGTCCTCGATAAGCTAAGCAACATGTAATTTGTAATGTAAGCAGATGGAAGTGATGTAGCAAACAGAAGTTTTATAACCCCATGTAACCAGTTAATAAACGCCATTTGCTGTCCACCACATTGGTGTCTGTGAGCTGATGGACCGAGCAGCCGTGTTGTGGCTGCCATGTTGTTCCTGAACCAGGTTGCTATGCCTCAGCAGAGGCAGCACCATGGTTGAGTTTTCGTAGACTTCTTAGCAAGAAGCAACTTTATTCATCTTTTCTATTTTGATCAAAATTATCTTTATATGGAAAGACTTTTCTTCTCTTTATGACAAACACATGCAACCAGCATCAGCATTACCACCAAGTGGGTGCCATCTGAAGAGCCTTCCTCATTGGTTACCAAGCCAAGCTTACTCCACATCAAGAGGTATGTATATCGTAGTGCAATCCTGAAGGCAAAGTATTGTGTGCAATACCACATGGCACTGTACAGAACACTGCAGACCAACATGTCGGCTGGGGTGGACCAGTGACGCTTGAATGTACAACAAACTTCCACTTACAGCAACTTAATATTGAGTTGTCTAAAGAGTATGCATTCCACTTAGAAGAGCCCACCTACACATTTGTATTCCTTGTGTAAGTATAAAAATTTCAGACTCAGCATCATCACCAAGACTTCCAACCCACTTCATGAAGATATTGAAAGGATAACTGTAATTGTTTTAATTTAATAAAACCAGAAGGAAACGTCAATTAATGTAGGGGTTTTAGTATTTATTCTCTTTTTGTGGGAGAGATTAGGAGAAAAAAAAAAAAAACAAAGCAGGCTTAAGCTTAAAAATGAACAAAAAATAGTTTTATTAACATACACTAAAAGAATGAAAGAAAAAGAAGTTGAGAAAAAGAAAAGAAACTAAAACAGAATGACACTTTAAAACATGCTTCTCTCCTCTTACAAACTATTAACTTTCTTATTGAACAACATAGAAAGACACAACATAGGATTTTCAGTCAGTTTCACTATTTAGACATAATCACTCATTACTTTTTAGGAGAAGATCCTCTCTAAAATTTTATGAAGACGTTTGCTACAGGACAAAATTGTCCAGTGCTCTCAATGTCACACTGCTGCCGCCTGGAGTTTTCGCAGACTGTGATGTTCTATCAGCAAAGCTTCTCAGTGTATCTGGGGTACTATTTACGAATACTTCTTCTAATCTAAAATCGTCTTTGTCTCAAAGGCTGAGACCTCCTTTTAACCCAGAAGCGGGGGCTTTCAAGTTCTCAGATAAAATCTGAATTACTTCAGTTTTCAATTTTGATTAGAATAGCATTCTACCCGACAACACTAAGATGCTGCAAAGAACAGTCCATTTCTCCATGATTTACCTTAGAACAGTCCGGTTAAAAATGCCCACTTCTTCAATCCTATTCCATTATTATTAGTTCTTTTACTTCTAATCTAACTGACTCCATGCAGTGTCTGTTCCATGTACCTTCTGTTTTTCTTTCTTCTTTCTCTCAAGGAAGAATTGTGCTCTAAAAGTTCCATGTTGCTAGGGAAAGGTTACATCCACCCGGGACTGCAAGGGCCATGTGTAAGCACCGAGGCTGCAGGAGCTGAAGAAAATGCAAAGCTGTGCTGATGGAAGAAACTGGTAGATGTCTTTTTTTCCACCTCTTGGCCTCATCCAGGCCAGCCCGGCTCAGAGTGGTTATGGAGCTGCAGGCTTTCTTTCTCCGCTGCCAGCGGCGATTAAGCTGGGCCATGCTTTGGCCCCTTCTGCCATGGTCTGAACATGTGTACAGCACTGCTGAGCTGCAGCCGCCTCTCTCCCCTGCCGGCCAGGAGGGGAAAGGGGCTCAGCCTGTGTGGGCTCCCTGTGTGGGCAGCAGCCCTCAGCGGCCCAGCTGAGCCTGGTCCAGCCACCCAGATAGGCAGCAGGGCCCAATCCAGCAGCAGATTAGTTTTAAATGTCCCTTCCAAAGTCACATTGACATTTCCCATTGGTCTGCTTAGCTGCCAATATCCCAGCCAGATTTTTGATAGGTCCCTGTCTTCCCACCTCCTCCTCCCCCCCCCCCAACCCACTGCATGGTCAGGGCAGAGAAAAACATCTTACATTTTTCTATAGAAAACAAAATTGTGCCAACCCATGATAATAACAAATATGTGGTTCTTCAAAAATAAGCCAGTCCAGAGTAAGAAAAAAAAATAAAAGTCTCAGACTTGTATGATTGAGAAAAGCATTGCACAGAGCGGTACTTTGGGGAGAGCTGGAGAGAAAACGCCCCCTCTCCCAGTGGCATCTCTAAGGTCTGTTGGCTATTAAGGATCTCAAAAGAAAAACTGCAACAATTCAAAGACACAAGAAGATGCACAAAATGTCATGAAATATTAGGATTTCTTTTTTTTTTAAGACAAAAGAAAAGCTTTTCATTATTAGGATAATTCTAACAGACAAGAACTGTTAGTTCTGAAACAAAGGCAAAGACATGAACTGACAACTCCTGTCCAAAGGTACAACTGCCTCCTTTTTGTCAGTTTTCTACTTGAGTTGCCTGTCTATGCTAGTTTTCAAAATGGCAAAATAATTTTCCCTGCTGGTTACTGCACAACCTAACAAAAGAATGAATGCTGTAATGCCCTTAAATGTTTGGTGGTGTGGTTTTTTTTGGTTTTTTTTTTTTTTTTTTTTTTTTTTTAATACTTTAAAAAGAAAAAATTCTACTTTTCTACATGTTGTGACAAATTTATACAGAGTACAAAGCCACCATGGTTGCATTCTGCTGGCATTGAATGTCACCATTAAGACCAAAAAAACCAAAACCAGAAACAAAACCAAAAACAAACAAACAAACAATTTTAGAGAAGTTTTTAAAGTTCCTGTGGGAATGGCCCAGCCTACCTCCATCTTCCTTCTGCTGACTCATGTAGGAAGACACAAAATCTCTTTGGACAAGCAGCTATGTATTTTTTTATCTGCTTTCCACAGACAGACTATGCCCACTTTATGATGCTACACTACCCAATTAGCAGTTTCTATCAGTTAAACCCTAGAGTAAGGACAATGATATAAAAGAAAGTTTGGCTTGCTGTAATTTTTAGCTGACAATGTCTAACACTCCTAGAGAAAGTCATGGTAAGACAACAGATGTAATCTGGTTGTCAACACAGGGAAAGCACAACAGAATCACAACTAGCAATCTCTGTATAATAGCAAAATGTAGGAAGAAACGTAAATGAGATTTATAACCTGATCTGACTAGCAAAATGCAAAGCAAAACAAAAAATCCATTATATCTTCTTACCACTGCCAGCCAAATGAAAAAAATAAAAGTCTTTCCAGACTCAGCTTTCACAACTGAAATTTTACAATAAATAATGTGTGCAGAGCCAGCTATATCTATTCTAAATTAAATACGACCAAAACAAGGCCTTGAATTCAAGAAAAACATTCCAATAAACAATTGAAAAGTCAGCACTTTCCATGCCAATGTTATGGTCTGGTTTTGAAAGTTATTAGAAATGCCTCTGCATGAATTAAGGTGCAAATGAGACCATATGCCAATGTCAATAATGTGGGTTTTAATACTAAGTATGAGAGAGAGAAAGGATGGAAAAGAAAGAAATAGAAAAGAGGTAGGGGAACACAAAGGGAGTGACAAAGAGAGTATCACCATTCCGTGGATCCCAGCAGTGTCCTAATTATCCTCTCCAGCCAGTCTTCTCCTTCTTGGTGGTGAAGGTACCCCCAAAAGCATAGAATCCAAAGGATTAATATACATTCAGGCCAGGTGGGAATGCCCAGGTACCTCCCCCAGGGCAGGGGGTGAAGTTCAACACAGTCTCTTGCAGCAGACTCTGGGTCTGTTGAATCATTTTGCATCACGTGTTAGTGCTGTGGTGCAAGGCCTCAGGAATGAGTCTGGGGGGCATTTTAGGGGGTCTTTGACCGATTATCACACCCCCTCAGCTGTCTCCCATGTGAATGTCCCATGGATGTGGCCTTCCTGAGGTTGGAGCTTCACAGCTGGGTGGGTTTGTATAAGGGGGGGTGGGCCTTCAGTGGCTCTGACCAGAGGTTATGCCACACACCCAAAACCTCCTCTCCTCCACCTCATTTTGGGGGAGAGTCTTTGTAAACCTGGGCTCTGGGGGCTGTGAGAATCATCCCAGGCCCCACCAGGGATGATTCTTAGCACAGATGCTGGGTTTGGTTTTCTTGTGGATGCATTCTTTTCCCTCAACCTGAGATGATTGAACATTAGTGTCCCCTTTATTTTATCTTGGTGGCTTAACTCACAGTCCACAGTAACAGATGTGGTTCTGTGGAGTAGAGATGGTCCTGTAGAAAGTCCAGTGGTGACGAGATGGGTCCAGTCTTCCTCTGGGAATCCAGTGGAAAAAACTGGATACCTTGTGTCCTTCAGTCCCAGTTTTTAACTCACAGTCCACAGTTCCCTTTAAGGAGGGGTGGGCTCCTCCGCCATAGCTTCTTTATACAGTTTTTGCTATAATGGGCAAAACTCCTTCATAACAACATGTGAACTACGAACCATTTCAGTCCCTGACCATCAAATCTTGTGTTGCTGACCAGGCTTTTTTTCTTAGTAGTGGCTATTACGAGCCTTTTTGCTAGTTCAGTAATAATAGCTTTATCTCATATTTCACTTAAGTAGTACTGCCATTCAATTTTAAATACAGTTTACTGAAGGATTCAAAGGAAAGTGTGGAAAGTATGTATATATATTGCCTAGTTTTAGGTGAACAATAATGGAGAAATGTACATTGGAAAAGATCTATAAATCATAAACCATTTTCTATGGTCATATAAGAGGATACACTGTTTGAATCCATAATTCAGATGGCATAATCTCTTAGACATATCACTAAACTTCCCTGCAAACTTCTGTCACATAGAAAACAGTTCTCAAGGGACCACATTAAATCATACTGCAATGGTGACAGCCAGTTACTTGTAGATAATTTAGCCCACTTTAACAATAAATGGTACTTTTTCATATTCTTATTTTTCACATACTAATGTAGCAAAGTTGACATCTCTGTGCATTATATGTGTATAAAAATCTATGTAAAAATGCATACCTCCACCATATTTCACGTTTCACTGACTGTAATCTCCCAAGAGAACTATTAGGATTCTTTTACAGAGATTTAGATCCACATTTTCAGTCAGTAGTGGACAGAATGGACTAATGTTTCCATAAACTAACTTAGATCAATATTTTTTACTGGCATACCTTCGACATATTTGGGAATAAAAAAATCCTTTTAAAATAATAATTTTCAATAAAAAATGCAAAAAATACTTAGCCAGCTACCACTCTAAAATTATTTACTCTTATAAAGTGGTGAATTTTAGCATTGGAATAAAAATGAAGAGTGGCATATGTTCTAAATAGACAATAAGTATTGAGAGATTCAGGAAAATAAAACTAAATTTTTTTCTGGTAAAAAAATCTCGTTATCTGGTTTGGACACTCTAAACATGGTATAATTTATCATCTCCAACAAAGGATGGGGAAAAATAATATAAACTCAGGTAATTACAATGTCTACTTCCGCCTTTCCTCACTCAGAAAACATTATGTGGAGCCATGTCTGCACATAATGACAGACAATAATCCATGTGTAGGCAGTTGCCTCTAGCTTCTGAAATTTTATTTTATTGCTACAGCCAGAGCCACAGCTGCTAGAAAATTTCATGGTAGGGGATGAGTAACTTCCTTATAGTTTTTCATAGTTACACAGATGCTAGAATATGATTTGCTGAATCACAGACTGGGGAATGTTGGAAGGGACCAGAGTGGATTATGTGGTTCAACCTCCCTACTCCAGCAGGATCATCCGAGAGCACATGGCATAGAATTGTGTCCAGACAGTTCTGGAATGTCTCCAGTGAGGGAGACTCCAAAACCTCTCTTGAGAATCTGTTCCAGTGCTCAGTCACTCTGCAGTAAAATGTGGAACTTCCAGTGCATCCATTTTTGCCCATTGCCTCCTGTCCTATTGTTGGGTACCACCATGCAGAGCCTCATCCATCTTCTGACACCTCCCTTCAGATAATCACATATATTGATGAGATCTTCTCTCACTCATCTGTTTTCCAGCCTGCATGGCCCTAGCTCCTTCAGCCTTTCCTCACAGGAGAAATGCCTCAGTCCCTGAATCATTTTCTTCGCCCTTCTCTGCTTTGGAACTGCTCCAGGAGTTTCATACATGTGTTTCACTGAGGACAACTGTGAAAAGTACTCAACTACTACTCTGCTTTGCAGAACTACTTTTTATTGCTCTTCAAGAAACTATCATTGGTTTTCTCCTTCAACTGAGAAAATTTCATTTAATTTTGTAAATTAAGGTGGAAGAAAAAGGGAGTCAAACAATGCATTTTTATTTGTCTCCATTTTATCATCTTTTACAGATGCACAGTCTTCCATATTGTCATATTCAACAAGTAAGAACAAAATAAACTCAAAATAGTTAGGGGCTTTCTGAGAAAGCACATGAATCTCCTTTTAATCTATTTTGAATCCTAAGAAAAATAAACACACAGCTATTTTTAGAGTTATTTAGATTCTGTGAATCATTCTGTTCCATAATAAGCAGAAATTCCTATGGAATTTGGTCATTGATCTTCACTTCTTTTTTTTTTTTTCTTTTTTTTTTTTTTAGCAAAATATCCCTTTGTAATAATTTTATAAATAAATTGTCTCTTTATATACCTGTCAATGCAGTACATGGTGTAGAAAGTCAAGTATTGAAGTATTGCACACTGTTCATGACAAAAAAATTATTTTAGAAATGTTATATGGTTGTGATGTGACTGGCTCTTCTGGGCTGGAGGACATGACTTTTTATGTACCTAAGCATGATACATGCAGATGATTTGAACTGCAATTAACTTCTAATTCTTCATGTTTCCTTAGCATATTTTGGGGGAAAGCTGGGTTGCCAACGTTAGCATTTCTCAAGTAATCATTTGCTGGCTGAAGCTGGGTTCAACCAATGATGCAAGGTTCAAGGAAATCTCACGGATGACTGTTTTATCCTGATTGTTAAGCAGCTTTGCAGAGAAGTGAGGACTATTGAAAGCTGTAGGGGGGAAGATGGACAACCAGTTAGAGTAAGCTATAGGAAGCATGGAATGAAAAAACTAAATGCCACCCATATGGCAGCTAAAAGAGATTTTCTTTTAAAGAAAGTCTTTTTAATTGATTTTTAAAATATTTTGAGAAGCTTCCCTGTTGCCTCTTATTCTTTTTTTTTTTTTTTTTTTTCCCCGATTTTAAGCAAAAGGTGAATAAAACATTGTCTTTGGTGTCATTCATTATAGTTAAATACGCATCATTCACCAAAAAAGCTTAGTCGTGCACATTTGAAAAAGATTTACAAGTATCAGGAAACTGAGCTACTTTATTTCCATGTAACAAAGATGTCAGAGCAGGACTATTTCTTTTCTACAGGTATGGCAACACTTATATCACTATCTTTTTTGGTGCTGCATTTTTTCTCCATAATATTTTTGCTTCATTTTTCTTGACTTATGAGTTGTCTTGGTTTGAGAGACAGGTATCTGCTAGGGAGGGGCAGGATCTCTCTAGGAATGGGGAATTCCAATCCCTTCCCTCCAAGTTATTATAATTTAGAAGATTAAAGAGGCTTTTCAGGCAGAGCTATGGGGAAAGGAATAATAATTCTTCACTAATAAGTATAACAAGGCAAAGAAACAACAACTACAGCATTAATAATAAACAGAACTAGGAACTTCGAGGGGCTTTGTTTCACAAAGCCCGGGGCAGTCTGATCCCTTGGGACCCTGAGAGCACCAAGCTGGAATGGTGGAAACTCCGGGGCTGGTGGCTGGAACGGCGGGATATCCCCAGAAGGTAGGGAGAATGTCCCGGCAGGCAAGGGGGGTGTCCCGGCAAAGTGAGCAGTGCTGAAGAAGCCACGACGGCTGGACAGGGCTGGCCCAGCTGCAGCAGGGCAGGCGAAGGGTGCTCCGAATTCCTGGGCACATGAGCAGATGATGGATGATGGTAGAATTCCCAGGACCGGACTTTCTGTTGATAGTGGATTCCTCCCGCAGCAAGCAGCAGCCTGACCGTCCTCTTCGATGCCAAGAGCAGGAAGAGAACACTCAGCTTCTCTAGTACCGTCCTTTTCCCTTTCACAAACTTATGTGGTCTTCCCCTCCTCCCTCGGCCACTTCTTTTGTGTGGCCATCTAAGCACCATCTAAGCATCAGTATTTAGTCTCTTAGCAACTTATGGGGGAAAAATTCTATAGGAGAAAAAAAAAGCAAAACCAAACTTAACCCCCAACCTGAGTACTTCAGAATATATTTATATTGTATGTAGAAGTATAGCCATATTGTAAAGATTCTTGTTGTGTAGCAAAGACTGGGCACAAGCATTTCTTATTATCATTTTATATTTTCATTAATGTTTGAAGAATAAGATTACTCACAGATAAAATACAAAATACCAGAGGACCCCTACTGGTATCCCTTCAGACTAATCGATTCTTCTGCAAATTTACAATGGCAAGTGAATTTCATGAGAACAGCATTTTTTTTTCAACAGCAAGGCTACAAAACTAGTTTGTTATTAAAAGTTGATGTTTATTAAAAACAAACAAAAAGTTGTCTCCATTTCTTGAAATTCATAGTGTGATAACTGCAAAAACAACCTACTTCTTATTTCATGTACAATGCTCTATAGTAACCAAAAAATTCTTTTTTCTGTGACAAACTGTGATTTTCAAGGTTGTTTAACTTATGTGAAATAATCCTTGGCATAGTTAAAGTCCCTAGAAATAGGCATTTAAAACAAATAAACACCTAAATAACATTTCTTTGAAAACCGGGCTAGAATGAAGTCCTGCTGTGTTACATTTCTCTTAATAGTTTTCTCCTCATGGACTCTAAAAGACTATTTGACAGAGCAGTTTTTATATTCTCATAATGTCAAAATGCCATATGATAATTCATGTCCTTTAGCGGGAAAATAATACATTTTTTTAAAATGCAACATAGCAGCTGGTACCCAGAAAACTGCGACAAAATCCTTTGTTGTCCTAACATGGAATTAATATTTATGCAGTCTAATCCTGAGGAGGGAAGGGAGAACAAACAATACTTGTGGTCTTAATCAGGAAAATATCATACTTTTCCTTCCCTAATTATGCTTAAAACTAACCCAATTAAACTAGATATTATTATTCTTTATTAACTTCAAATTGCCACTTTCAAGCTTGTTACCTTGAAATAAAAAATATTCCTGGTGATATATTTTATTTTTTCTCCCCATCCCCAACCAGGAAACTTTAAAAAACTAAAAGACATCAAGAAAAATATGAAATGGAACATCAGTGTGCTGTTAGCAAATTTCTTTCAAATGTGGCATGACTATTAACTTTTCTTCTTTTGTTCTCCAGATCCTTTAATCAAAGCTTAGATAGTCAAATCAATGCCATTTTACTGCAATTTTGGTACATGTAATTTTGTATTCTAGAATACAAGTCAAGACGATTGTCATTTACATTGCAACCATTTTATTTGTTTTACTGCAGCACACAGAAGTTTATTGCTTTGCAGTTTCAAATGGAATAACATTATTATTATTATTATTATTATTATTATTATTATTATTATTATTATTATTATTATTATTATTTAGGATAGGTTTCTAGATAAATAGAATGGGTAAAAGCTGTGGCTTTGTGGCTATTTGTTGGGAAACACCTTTTCTTTTAGAGGGAACACTACTAGGAGCTATTCAGGTTCATTTATTTCCTTCACCAAAATAGAATCATAGAGTCACAGTACAGGAAGGGATCATACCAGGCCATGAGGTTCAACCTCCCTGCTGAAACAGGGTCTTCCTAGAAGAAATTGCACAGGATTGCATTCAGGTTCTGGAATATCTCCAGTGAGGGAGACTCCACATCCTCTCTGGACAATCTGACCAGGTGCTCAGGCACTGCAAATTAAAGAAGGTCCTCTTCATGATGGAATTCCCTTTGCATCAGTTTCTGCCCGTGGCTTCTTGTCCTGTTGCTGCGCATCACCAAATAGAGTCTGCTCCATCCTCTGGCACCCTCCCTTCAAATACTTTTAGACATTGATAGGATCCCATCTCAGTCATCTCTTCTAGAGGCTTAACAGGCCCATATTTCTCTGTGTTTCCTTCCAAAAGAGATGCTCCAGTCCCTTAATCTAAATTCTTAGACCTTTGCTGGACCCACTCTGGGAGTTCCCTATCTTTTGTACTAAGGAACCCAGAACTGGACACAGCACTCCAGATGTGCCTCACCAGGACTGAGCAGAGGGGCAGGATCACCTCCCTTGATCTGCTGTCAAAGCTTTTCCTAAAGCACCCTAGGATATTATTGTCCTTCTTGGTCCCAAGGGCACTGCTGACTCATGGATATGTTGTTGTCCACCAGGACTCCCAAGTCCTTCTCTGCAGAGTTGCTTTCCAGCATGTCAGCTGGGGGCTGCCCTAGCCTGTCCTGGAGCCTTCCAGGGGGTGGTCCTTCCCCAGGTGCAGGACCTTGCACTTGCTTTTGTTAAAATTTATCTAGTTCTTCTCTGCTCATATCTCCAACCTGTTGAGGTCCTTCTGAAGGGCTGCAGAGCTCTCTGGGGTACCAGCCACTCCTCCCAGCTTTGTGACCTCAGCAAATGGGCTGGGGAGGCACCTGCCCCTTCATCCAAGTCATTGATGAATAAGTTATACAATACTGGGGTCAGTGTTGACCCTTGGGGAACACCACTATTGACAAGCACAGATAAACCCTGTACAACTTACTAGAATATTCTGGGATCTGCCATTCAGCTAGCTGTCAATCCACCTCACTGTTCACTCATCCAGTTCATACTTCCTGAGTTTGCCTGTGAGGAGGTTATGAGTCAAAAGCCTTGCTAAAGACATAGACAATATCCACTCCTCTCCTTTCATCCATCCAGGTGGTTTTCTCATTCAAGAAGGCAATCAGGTTGGTTGAGCTTGATTTGCCTTCAGTGAATCCATGCTGACTACTTCTGATTAGCTTCTTGTCATCTGCCTGGATGAGATGGCCTCCAGAATGAGGCACTCCACCACCCTTCCAGGGAATTAGGTTCGGCTGACAAGCCAGTTGTTCCCTGGGTCTTTCATCTTGCCCTTGTTAAAGACAGATGTGATGTTGCTTCTGTCCAGTCCTCAGGCACTTTTCCTGATTGCCATAACATTTTAAAGATATTATGAGCTGTCTAGTTATTGTTTCAGCCAGCGTTGTCAGTACTTGTGGATACTGAGAATCAGAGCCCCATGACTTGTGGATGACAAGTTTTCCAAGGCATTCTCTAACCCAATCCTCTTTAACCAAGGGAAATTCTTACTTCCTTTACCCTTTACAAAAATAATAATGGACCATCTATGGTTTGATAATGATGATGTACATAGTATAAAAGATTATATAGGATGATATGTCTCAAAAAATATTGCAAATCATAACACATGTAATAGATATGCATTTTCCTCTCACCACAGTTCTACAACCTCTGTTCTCAAAACTAGCCTAGTCACATGTCAGGCAGTCAAAAAAAGCACAAAAAAGATCATTTTTCTATGAGTTAAATTTATTAAAGTCACCCTGCACTGACTTTTTTTAATTGGTGCTCCCAGTTTCACTTTGTTTCTGTTCTTTACAATGCAGCCTTCTGCTTTAAACTATTTTATCTTACTTTACTGAAAGAGGTGAGGGATGAGAAATGGTGACAGACTTGACAGCCTCTGTTTCTTCAGAAAATACCTCTGTACTTCTTTTGATGGGGTCACATACGTCAGCTGCCTTCATAACTTGGTGGACATGACTGTTATATGCTCTGCAACTTCTCCACATTTCTACAGAAATCCTCCAAAATAAGTACTCATAGCTTACTATGATACGTAGGAGTTTCTGAAGATGGTTCATTTACCTTTTGACTCTGTGTTATCATGAGACAGTTGATCACCATGCAGCTTGGAGACATACCTTTTATCTATTATAATTTCTGGGGTTTTTTTCCTGTTTGAAGTTTGTGTTTCTTCTCTGGATGCATGTCTTGTAGTTCTAGAGGGCCCATCACAATACAGATGCCACCAAAATTAAATCATTTAAAGAGCTTAATGCACCAAACCAAATCCAAGAAAACCCCTGAACCAGTTGATTTTGGGGGATTGGGTGTTTTTAATTAAATGTGGATATTATAATTTTTTAATTTTTTTTTTTACTAGAACCCTCACTACGGGAGAAAAAAAGAAATTTTCTCATGGAACTATGTTAGTATTGTGTCTTTAATTGTCCTGGGGGAAAAAAAAAAAAATAGGAAGCAGTTTCTCTGCCAGAGGTTATAACTTCAAACAAAAATGTTTGCTGTCAAAGAGCTTTATAAATCAAATAAAATAACATGGGTATTTTATTGCCCAGGGAAACAATTTAGTTTTTTTATTCTGTAAGGACAGAATTTATTAGCTAAATCCCTAGGTTCAGATAGAGAGGTTCTGAATCATAGTTACGGTAACAGAGAAAACAGTTCTTTCAGTGCCTTAATCTTTTAACTTAGATAGATATTCTGAACTATTTCCACTTTCCAGAGTAATTTTCACATTGCAGTTCAGCTGAATGATGTTTCAACTTTACACGAAACCAGGGAGAATTTCATTAGTCCTAATCTTTCAATGTATAATTTTCAAATATTTAGGAACTATCTGGATGCAATTCTGTGCCATGAGCTCTAGGAAGACCCTACTCAAGCAGCGAGTCTGGACAAGACAATCCACTGTATCATTGACCTGTGTTCCTCCCAACCTTAGACTGTGATCTTTTTACTTTTGCCCTCTTTAAAACAGCCTTTCCCAAAATCTCAGTCAAGTAGATCATCCACCATGCCTTACTCTGCTTTTGATTATAAATCTCACAGATCCTAATTCAAATTAATAATAATTAGGTTATGTGACATCTTACCTAACAGATTCATACACTTAACACTTAATTCTGCACTAGATTTATAAGAAAATAAATGCTCTCTTATTCATACCCATATCATTTCTCATTTGTGACTTCACTCTTCCTCCATTAAAACCAAGAAGATCCACTAAAAGCATTTTGAGGTATTTCATAGGAAAGTTCTTGAACTTCTAAGCTAAAGAACATGTTGTTTCGTGAATTATTCCACTGATAGAAATAATGTAGACTGACAAATCAGCTTCTCAGAAGTTACTAAATGAAAATGAAATGGAATGAATTTTCCTAACTAGGTCAACAGAACTCAATTCTCTTATTTTGTTTTTTTTTTTTTTTTTATAAAAAAAAAAAAAAAAAAAAAAAAAAAAAAAAAAAAAAAAAAAGGCATTGCAAGTCACTGGAAAGAAAGTCTTCAAAAACATCCAAGCCCATTTCTCTGGCTGACATAACTCCTGTTTTGATTAACAATATTCAGTTTCCCTTAGGCTCAATTAATTCTTTCCATTTAGGAGGTAAAGGTATTATTTTAATTGGTTACTAGCAGCTAGCCATTTATTCAGTGTAGCTCTTTTCCCTTCTCTTTTACCATGAAGTAATACCACAGACTCCATTATATCATGTGAGCTGGCACTTGAGAGAAGCTTCCTGTTATTAAAGCCTGAAAAGATAGTTCCAAGCTTCTCTGCCTTGGGTTTGCCTCTACCAGTTTCCCCATCAGTTATCAAAAGGATCATGCAGATTCAGCCCCACCTGATACAGATTACAGACAGAATTTCAGTACTTTATTAAGGCAACTCATAAGTTTCATTTTATGATCTGTAGGAACTGACTAATTTTCTTTTATGACTGTCTGCTCTGCCCACGTGGCACACAGCACACATAAATGTACAGGGTATACTTTTAGATAACTCTCAATAGAATTTCCCTCCAACATAGGGTCGTAATGTTTTGCTGATATTACAAATCTTCCTCTTTCACATTGTGAGGTTGTAACCATATGGTTATCAATTTCAGGTTTTTCATCTTTATGCAGAATCTACAGTCTTTTTTGACATCCATAAATTTCTGACACTGAACCATATTAAGTCTAACTTTATATCTAATAGATGCACTTAACAAATTAGGAAAATGTTTTTCTTGTTTTTCTGTCAGACTTGAAGAATTGATTCCTCACCTTTTTCTCACTACACCGGTATCAATAGACCAAATAATCTGGTGTAAGTATAGACAAATCTTGCTCTCCCCATGAATATCATCATAATGAAAAACACACATTCCCAAGGAATATGTACAGATTCTTATACTTCTGGTTTTTACTGCAATGAAGCTTGCTTGAATTTTGAAAAGTTATATTTTTCTTGAATTTTTCTAAAAGTGTCTTTTTCTTTCATATCTATTACTTTTTTAAAATAAAATACTTTTCAACTGATTCTTTAATTTTGTATGTGATTAATATTTTGTAGGAAACCATTCTTTCATTCTTTTTGGAGGCTTTTTTTGATGGATGAAAAGATGCTTGGATGTGGTACACGCTGGATGCTTTAGAGTTTGCTTTTCTAAATTCGGTACACACACAAGAATATTTCCCTTGCATTTAATTAATAATATTCCCTGACATTAAATTTAGTCCTTTTTTATTGTAAAGTATTTTTGAATGTCACAGTTTCAAGTGGATGTCATTACTCTCAGTGGACACTGTTACATTAGCAAGGGTCACCCCTACACAGTAATAGGGATTCCTTCAGTTCGTCCAAACAGTAGCTCAGAGCTGTAATGCCTAATGCCAAAGCACACTAGCTGCTGCTCCCAGAGCTGCTAGTATGCCAGTATGTGAATGTTCATTAATCAGCTACTTTCAATTACTCCAGAATATGCCTCTGATCCCAACTGACTTGATTCAGCTAGATATGACTAGCCCCAAAGTTCAATTCAGGGTGAGATTGACTGCTCAAATGTTTGAATTTCTTAAGGGACACACTCTCACTGAAAATCAAGTACCATATACATGTGCAATCCTAATGCACTAACACTCTTTAAACTGTATCACACTTACATACAATTTTTTCTTACATGCTTTTCTTGTTTCCTAAATGATATTATGATTTAATCTTACCAATTGTCAGACTTCTATTGAGTGTCTAGCATGTACTATCTACCTAGCTCATAAACTCATCTAAGCATGCCCTCAGGCTCCAAACATTATTAAAAGCCTGCATTTGAAGGCCTTATCTACACATTCCCTAGCCTTTACACCCTCACATCCTCTTGTGATCTTCATGGCTAATGTACCTCAGACTGCAGGTACTCTGTTTCGATTAACCCAGGTTCAGCTCCCTGCTGTACTCATTGCCTCATACAGGCATTCCTCGATCATTCATGTTGGGAGCAGCTCAGCTTTCTCAGACCCACAATTCATACACTGTTACTAGGAGAAACTGAGATAAATTTCCTACTTGCCAAATCTGCCTACACCATAAAAGTAATATGCTGCCATTTCATAAAATTTTGCCTGATTCAAATGCAGAGGAATGCATGAAGCCCCATCACTTCCTTTCCCCCATCTCTGACCCCCAGTTTCATCAGGTCAATGGCAATTCTAAGAATGTCAGTCTTTTGACAGGTACAGAAGAGGAGATAATAGGAGAAGCTAGTCTGTCTGACTCTTCTGAACCTAGTCAACACATACAAAATCTTATTAGCAATGTCTGTTCCAATCCACAAAAGAGTAGGCATGCAGGAGAAAATGGAACAGTCTGTCATGTCAATGTGTGGTTCCTAGGCTCGGGCACAGCTAAGCAAACTACTATCTGATGCACTGACCACCACTACAGAATCAGACATTTAAACATGGAAAACAGTCCACAGTTTTTAAAATAAATATTGAGTGCAGCCAGTGGAAAAGATTGTGTCTTAATGTCTGAACCATATCCCACTGGTTCCATGGATCTTGGACCTCTACTTTCATTAACTCTTCAGTGAAATTTTATCCTTTTCATGCTAATAGTTTCAAATGCAGAGTGTATCCAGAATAATTTTTTATCCTCAAGGCAATTACTTAAAAACAAAACAAAACAAGCCAACACACATTTTAAAAAGTCAAATCAATCTAGGTTAAAAAATGGCTTCTTTTAAGTAATTGCCCCGTTTTTAAAACGAAATCTGCTTCTGTAGACATGCTTGTAATACACATAAAGAACAAGAAATTGTATCAATCGTGATAGATACTCTTATCTTGCTTTTTTAGAGGAGTGGAAAAATTATAGCCCTTACAAGTCTCCTGTTGTTGCAAATGCATTTATTTTTTTTTTTTTTCATCGATGCAGCTAAAGATGCCAGTCATGTTCCATTTATACTGTCACTAAGAAACCGTAAGCCAGTTTCCAGCATCTTAAGAAGAGTTACCTGCCATATTTTGAACCCCACTTGACTGATGAAAAAATTTCCATACATAGGAGATGTTGCTGAAGAAATTCACACACAAATCTCAAAACTTCTGTTGTTTTATTACTGTCTAATTTTTGTTTAGATGTTGCAATTTGGTAATATATTGAATATTCATCAATTCCGCTTAAAATTAATGTCAGAAGCAGTCCAGAAAAAGACAGACTGTATCTTATATTTAGTGTCTCTTCTGCACATCTCTCAGGAATACCTTTTAATCCCTATAGCTGTCATATGCCATCGATTAAAATAGTGAGTAGAGGCCACTATGTAGGCATGGCTGCAGAAGCTTATAGTTCAGTCAGCAGACAAAGCAATTTTAAACTTCTTGATATGTCATCTCATAAGTAACTTTTCCTTTGTAATGGTTTTAATTTAATATAACCGGGCAGAAACAACAATTAATGTAGGGGGTTCAGTATTAATTTTCTTTTTGTGGGAGGGAGAGATTAGGAGAAAAAAAAAAGCAGGCTTAAGCTTAAAAATGAACAAAAAATAGTTTTATTAACATACACTAAAAGAATGAAAAAAAAAAAAAGAAAGTTGAGAAAAAGAAAACTTAAACTAAAGCAGAACAACATTTTAAAACATGCTTCTCTCCTCTTACGAACTATTAACTTTCTTATTGAACAACATAGAAAGACACAACTTAGGATTTTCAGTCAGTTTCACTATTTAGACATAACCACTTATTACTTTAGGAGAAGAGTCTTTCTAAGATCTTTTTATGAAGATGTTTGCCACAAGACAAAATAGTCCAGTGCTCTCAATGTCACACATCTGCTGCCGCCCGGAGTTTTCGCAGACTGTGATGTTCTATCAGCAAAGCTTCTCAGTGTATCTGGGGTACTATTTATGAATTCTTCTTCTACTCTAAAATCATCTTTGTCTCAAAGGCTGAGACCTCCTTTTAACCCAGGAGCAGGGGTTTTAAAGTTCCGAAATAAGTCTCAGTAATATCAGTCCTTAATTTTGATTAGAATAGCATTCTACCCAACAACACTAAGATGCTGCAAAGAACAGTCCATTTCTCCATAATTTACCTTAGAAAAGTCCGGATAAAATGTCCACTTCTTCAATCCTATTCCAATATTATTAGTTTTTTCACTTCTAATCTAACTGACTTCATGTAGTGTCTATTTCTGTGTACTTTCTGGTTTTCTTTCTTCTTTCTCTCAAGGAAGAATTGTGCTCTAAAAGTTCCATGTTGCTAGAAAAGGGGTAAATCTGTTCAGGCTTGCAAAAACCACTCAAGGCTGCAGGAGCTGAAGAAAATACAAAGCTGTGCTGATGGAAGAAACTGGTAGATGTCCTTTTTTCCACCCCTTGGTCTCATCCAAGGTGGCTCAGCTCAGAGTTATTATGAAGCTGCAGGCTTCCTTTCTCCACTGCCAGTGGCGATTAAGCTGGACCATGCTTTGGCCCTTTCTGCCGCGGTCCGAGCACATGGCCCCGCACTGCCGAGCTGCAGCCACCCCTGTCCTCTGCCGGCAGCAGGGGGAAAGGGGCTCAGCCGGCCCAGGCCCTCCTTGTGTGGGCAGCGGCCCTCAGACACCCGGCCAGGCCCGGCCCGGCCCCCAAAAGGGCAGCAAAGCCCGACCTGGGGCCGCCCACCGCCCACGATGTTACCTCATGGCTGATTTCCAAAGTGAGAGAGCGACTGATCTCTAGCCGATAGTTTTAAATGTCCCCTATAAAGTCGCATTGACATTTCTTATTGGTTAATTTAGCTGCCAATATCCTGGCTAGCTTTTTGGTAGGTCCTTGTTCTCCTCCCCAAACTACTCCATGGTTAGGGCAGGGAAAAAATATCTCACATTTTTCTACAACTAGAAAACAAAATTGTGCTAACCCATGATATCCTTACAAGCATTTATGGATAATATATCAGTTCAGTTAAAAGTGTTCATATAGATTTTGATTAATTCTTCTTTTCAATAAAACCCTTCTTTCTGACAATTATTTTCCAAAAAACATTTTCCAAAAAGCTTTCTTTAAAATGCAACCTCTGCAAGACTGTAGTTATGCTATGTGTTTTACACCTTCCACTAATTTGCGAAATATGGAGAACATCCTGATTTCTGGAAATAATTTTAATTTTAATGCATTTTTCAAACATTCTCCCTTTTTTTTCCCCCTTAAAGTTGATGTTGTATTTATATAAATCTTATAACTTTATTAATAGTTTTGAATCTATTACTTGAAGGAGGTCACTGCAGTGGTCAGCCAGAAAAACACATAAGTGTATCATGCAGTAATATGTTTGACAAGCCCTTCTATTGCTGCAGTCATGGAGTTATGTCAAAAGATAGATGATAATATAATTTGAATTTCAAACCATGAAAATTATCACTAAGAGAACTTTCAATAAACCTTGATTAATAAAGGCAGAAGAACAAATTATCTACAAGTTATTTTGTGCTCATAACATATATAAGAAAAAATGATCTTTTAATATAAGTTGTTTCAAGTTCTAAGAGCTGAACACTGAATTGATAACGTGTTCTTTAAAGGTTTCAGTGTTCATAAGTATTTAACAACTGCCTTATCTAGAAACTATTTACCTTTGGCAGAAAACTTTTACTTGATGTTTCATTGCTTTCCTTATCTTCCAGAACAAGTTTTTGTTTTGCTTATTTTTAAACACTATCTATTTCTCTTAAGCAGCTGAGCCTGAAAACTCTTTTTAATAGAAATGGAAAAGTTAATCTAACCAGTATCTCAGGTAGGAAGGTTTTGCCTCCTTTATAGTGGTTTGGTTTTTTTTTTTTAATTATAGGTTAAACTAGGTCTTGGGGCAGGAGAGCAGCATTGTCAGCAATTCTTTGACATGAACATATGCACAATTTTAACCAAGACCAGACAAAGGATAGCATGACACCAATACGTATGTACAAAGAAACACAACCAGACTCAGGAGACTGATCTCTCTTGGAACACCAGTCTGTGTTACTGAATACAGAATGTATTGAAGATTTTTTACTGTTATTGAGATCAGTGAGGAGAATATTCTAAAGTAATTTTGGACCTTGAACTCCCACAAAACATTCGCAGGAAGTAGGGAGGCTCTCTCGCTTTGCAGATCATTCGTTTCTCAATAAGTGTTCATTAGACCCTTATTGTCACCTTATCTACAAATATTTTTATGCACTATTTAAACTTTCTTATTCAAACTGCTTGTAAACAGTACGACTTCTTTCACGAGATGACTAACCTTGTTGAAAAGGAGCATTACTTCAAGAAATCATTAGGGCATTTAATCTTGCCACACAATGACAGCAGAGTGGTGTAACAAGAAGGAGAAATTACCTGGAATTTTATCACATTAAAGATCTTTTTGTACTTGTGTCTGTAGATGCAAAAGGTTTTTGTGAAGATGTTTTGCTGATGATTTTTAAGAACTATAAACATCAGAATTTTGATACCCAGAAGGCTTTTCTGAATCATATTAGCAAAATTTAAAAAAATAATAAGGCAAAACTATAACCAACGGTGTGTTTAACTTCAAATGTAAATCCCACTGATTTCAGTCAAATCAATAATCTACTGACATTTCCCTGAATGACATTCTGTTCTTAATGAATCAGACTCTGAGGGAAATGACAGAGAAGGGTTGCATTGGCTTCCAACTAAATTCTACATTTAATTTTTTCTTGACTTTATGGCAGTCCTACAAAAGGTAATGTCACCATCTCATCTCATTTAGTACCCTGAGGTCAACAAGACCTAGCCACATAAAAGAAGTGCAGGAAAATATTTTAACAGGATGTGAGTACAATTATGACCAAATACTGTGTAAAACCCTGAAGCATAGGTTTCTACTTTCCATCCTATAATAAAATCATAGGATAGTTTGGGTTGAAAGCTAATCTACTTCAAACCCTCTGCAAGGGAGTGATGAATTGAGGTTACTCAGAGCCCCAGACAGCCTGACTTTGAATGTTCCAGTGATGAGTTATCCATCAGCTCTATGGGCGACCTGTGCAAGTTTCACCACCCTCATCATAAAAAAATTTCTTCCTCACACATTCTTCTGAATCTCCTCTCTTTAAATTTAAAGCCATGTCCTGTTGCAACTGGCCTTATTAAAAGGTCTGTTCCCATCTTTCTGACCCTTTTGAGACTGAATGGCCATAATAAGATGTTCCCAGAGCCTTCTTTTCTTCAGGCTGAACAATTCCAATCCTCTCAGTTTATCCCCACAGAGTATGTGCTCAAGCTCTCTGATCATTTTTGTGCTTCTCCTCTGGTCCATAAGGTCTGGACCATCTCCATAATGTCTTTTCTGAACCTTGTTGGCTCATATCCAATTTTAAACCCACCAGTGCCCCCAAGTCCTTCTGTGCAGAGCTGCTCTCAATCCCTTCAGTCTCCAGCCTGTTTTGACAGCAGGGGTTTCCCCAATCCGCGTACAGGATCTACATTTGGCTTTGTTGGTCCTCATGAAATTCCCAGGGGCCACTTCTCAAGCTCATCCAAGTCCCTCTGGATGGCATCTTGTCCTTCAAGAGTGTCAGCTGTGCCTCTCAGCTTGGCGTCACCTGCAAACTTGCTGAGGGTGCACTCAATCTCTTCATCAGTGTTATTGATGAAGATATTTAACAGCACTGGTCCAATATAATGCTCATCACCTATAATCCCAGACAGCGTATTTATCTACATAAACAGATGAAGCCTTACTCACTGTGAGAAAAGATAGTACAGAAATTGCAACCCCCCCATTTTTAATAGTTTATTTTTCCTGCACTTCTATCATGGCTCTTACTTAACATTATATTTTCTAGGGTAATCAGTCGTACAAATAGATACACTATTAAAAGTACTTTATGTCTACATAGAGACAATGTAATTTAACAGGTCTACATCTGTAATCAGATCATTTTTGTAATTCTTGAGGGTTTTTGAACTTTCTCTACACTGGTCCTAGTTGTTTTTTTCCAAACTCAATTAAGAAAATTCCTAAAAGCATATTGGCATTTACCCATCCACTGAGAAACCACTTCCCCTATAAAATAATCTTTGATAAAGATGCTTATCTTTTGCATCAGAGAGAATACAGGTAGATTTGCCAAAGCAAACTCTCTACTCACCTTCCTTTTTATTCATCACTGGCAAGGTCTCTGGCTATTTACTGTACTGGAGACTTGAAACTGGTTGGGTGGTATGGTAATATTTAGGAAGCCAACAGTAATCTTCATACCTACATAGCATCCAAATTCCTTCATCTGGAGCAATTTTCCAAAGCAATCTGCTGTTTGACCACCAGAAACCTGGCAACTGCCTCAAACACAGGGATTTCACAGCCTCCAAACTGCCATGCCTTAGGCAATCCAATTTCCAGATGCTGGTGACATGGTCTAAAGTCCAGGATATTCTTGAGCTTTAGACACAGATTACCATAAAGGCAGGGATTCAGTGATTTTGCCTTTCTATCAACAACAAAACCAAGTAATGTGTCTGTTCATGGAGTCTCAAACACTGGAAAGCAGCACGCCCTATCAAAACATTTTTATCTCCTTAAGTGATGTTATCTCCCAGACTGCAGATAGATTTTCAGTCTCTTATGCTTCATGTCCCAGCTGAAATTAAACTAGCTATGGAAATCTCAAAATTCTTCTGTCCACCCAGTTCTCCCTTTTTTCCTCTTTCTTCCCCTTTCATGTAACACTTCTTGGCTACAGCCTGATTTACTTTTACAGGTTTTGTTTGATAGCATAACTTTTATACTATGTGGAAGATCATCATCACTCATGTAAGTTTGGACTTACATCCATATCCACCAAATGTCATTCAGATACCTTAAACACAGTACAGAAAAAATATTAATTATGTTTAATAAAGAATTTCTAAAGTTGCACTATCAAAACACAATTCAGACTAAAGAAAATCTTTATGGCATATGGAACAGTTTATAGGTAATGGAACAGTTTATACTGAGTGTCATCATGCAGCACTTTGAGGATGGCCCAGGTATCAGACCCAGCCAGCATGGTTTAGGAGGGGTAGGTCATGTTTGACGAACCTGGCCTCCTTTTATGACCAGGTGACCCACCTGGTGGATGCAGGAAGGGCTGTGGATGTCGTTTATTTGGATTTCAGCAAGGCCTTTGACACTGTCTCCCACAGCATATTCCTGGATAAGCTGGCAGCCTGTGGCTTGGACAGAAGCACTCTTCACGGGGTTAGGAATTGGCTGGTTGGCTGGGCCCAGAGAGCGCTGGTGAATGGTGCTGCATCCAGCTGGTGGCCAGCCACCAGTGGTGTCCCTCAGGGGTCTGTGCTCGGGCCAGTTTTGTTCAATATTTTTATTGATGACATGGATGAGGGTATTGAATCTTTCATTAGTAAATTTGCAGATGACACTAGACTGGGAGCACGTGTTGATCTGTTGGAAGGGCAAAGGGCTCTGCAGAGAGACCCGGAATGGTTGGATGCATGGGCAGAGTCCAATAGGATGAAGTTTAATAAGTCCAAGTGCCAAGTCCTGCATTTTGGCCACAAAACACCCCTGCAGCATTATAGGCTGGGGATGGTGTGGCTGGACAGTGCCCAGGAGGAAAGGGACCTGGGAGTACTAGTGACAGCAGCTGAACATGAGCCGGAGTGTGCCCAGGGGGCCAAGAGGGCCAATGGCATCCTGGCCTGGATCAGGAATGGTGTGGCCAGCAGGAGCAGAGAGGTCATTCTTCCCCTGTACTCGGCACTGGTCAGGCTACACCTTGAGTGCTGTGTCCAGTTCTGGGCCCCTCAGTTTAGGAAGGATGTTAAGATGCTTGAGTGCATCCAGAGGAGGGCAACAAGGCTGGTGAGGGGCTTCGACACAAACCCTGTGAGGAACGACTGAGGGAGCTGGGGTTGTTCAGCCTGGAGAAAAGGAGACTCAGAGGTGTCCTTACCACTCTCTACAACTTCCTGAAGGGTTGTTGTAGACAGTTGGGGGCTGGTCTCTTTCTCCAGACAGCAACTGATGAAACAAGAGGACCCAGTCTCAAGTTGCACCAAGCGAAATACAGGCTGGATATTAGGAAAATATTTTTCACAGAAAGAATTATGAAGTACTGGAATAGCCTGCCCAAGGTGGTGGTGTAGTCACCATCCCTAGACATGTTTAAAAAAAGACTGCATGTGGCACTCGGTGCTATAGTCTAATTGAGGTGTTAGGGCATGGATTTGACTCAATTATCTTGGAGGTCTCTTCTGATCTACTCATTCCCTGTTATTCTGTGTACAACTCCTTATCTCCTGTAAAAGACAATAAAAGCCCTTATGGGGGAGGTATATCTAAATTGTTATAGCAGGATAAACAGTGACTTTATTTCTTAATCTGGAAGAAATATTACATGCAGGGGGTTCTTATTACAAGATATGCCTGAATAATACAAAATACACATAAAAATATTAATCTTTTAGAAAAAAAAGAAAAAAGATTGTAAACTTCAACAGTGTAAATTACCTGTCATTTAGTGCAGACCTAGATATTTAGCTAACGCATTCTTTGTTCATAGAAAACACATACCTAAAATCCCTATATTAGGCATATTTTTATTTCCTAGCATGAATTTCTACAAGTAAGTAGCATTAAATAAAAAGCATGGCCTTTTTCTCTCATTGTAGCAGTATTATTATAAAATGTCTTCCTAAAAATGCAAAGAAAAGAAAGTTAGCAGTTGATATTAATGTTCATTGCTGCTTTACATATTCTTTCCAATAGTCTTCTGATAGCTATACAGAAGACTTTTACTCATGAATGACTTGTTATCGAATGCAAGCTAAACCCAAAGCAGTTATCTCCATAATACTAGTAATATTTGCTTGTTTTTGTGTTGTTCCTTGGCATTTGCTCTCTATCAGGAAAATTCAGCCTGTAACATTTGCCATGTACCTGCAAGAATCAAATAATGAAGAACTATATTGAACCATAAATCAAAACTGGTATAAAGCCACTTCCTTATCAGTACCCAGAATTCAAAAATTAACTCTTACAGTTAAAACCATACCTCTAATTCATGGCAGTTTGCATTTTACTACAATACTACATTGCAAAGGCAGTAATTGCTGCAAGGGACAGGTAGATATTAAATACTAGGCATTGTCCTACACATATTTTTGAGCTGTTATTTGTGACATGCATACAGATTTCTACTAAGCAGAATTTTCTTTTCAATGTGAAATTGAGATAACAACCTGAAAGACAAATTTCTGATGCATCATTTAAAAGGTCCACCCACTACCACACCAAAACAGAATCCCTAATCACGAAGGAGCAAAATACCAAGAAATTACATATCTAGTCAGTGACTGTTGCGGCGGCGTGCACGGATGGTAAATGCTGCAATCTTCCCAAAAGCGTCTCCTTTCATGAAGCTGCTTGGGTAGGCACACAAGCAATCACACTGTCCTCACAGTCACACGCAATGGAGAGAAGTCGGCAAATGAGAGGCGGGAAGAGTCTTCTGTGTGAGGTTCCAGTGGAGTTTATTGGAGTTGTACCAAGGGTTCCAGGGACAGAAAGACCAAGAGCAATGGAAGGTATAGGTTTAAGTACAGGCGAAGTAGGGGTGGAGCAGAGCGTCAGATCCAATAATCTGAGGGTACAGGGGTGGGGTAAAGGGTAACAACCAATAGAGGATGCCAGGGTAGGTAGGTGGGGATGCAGAAACCAATGAGGACTGAAGGAAGGGAGAACATTCTGGGGAACATACATATGTGGAAAACAGGGGTGGGACCAGGGTGACATGAGCTTACATCAACTTAATGAACCAATGGAGTAACAGAACCTAAAAGACATTGACATGATGCTGCAAGGATTCATAGAAGAGAAGCCCTTTTCACCATATAATGAAATAATTTCTCTTACATTAGCAGCAGCTCTCCTGGGCCTCTGCAACAAATCCTCTAGTGGCAAGATCACCTGAGGTACCACAAGTGATCTTACTACACAATTCGATTTTTCTAATTTTTTTTTTTCATGCTTTATAATTCTTGTAGGAATAAGATGCAGAAAAAAAAAATCAGAGTAAAGGAAAAGGAAAACATTTGTTGCAGAATTTAAATTACATGGAAATTATCCACAAATGCCTAAATTGTCAATTTTCAATTATCTGAGCACAAAAGCACGGTCATATTCAAAGCCACCCCACAGTATATGGACATCACCCATTTGATACCTTGGAAAATTAGCAACAACCATTTCAAAAGAGCTGTAAAGCACTTCTACTACTTAAGATAAAAAGGTGAAGAAATTAATTTGAAACTAAGAAAATTCTTTTTAAAAAATCATCCCTAAATCTGTCAGGTGAAAACTATTTGGAGCATTGAATGTTAGATCTACTTTTTAAAATCTAACTTTAGTTTTGCTGAATGTTTGGTAACATAATTAAATCATTTGTTGAGTCTGGTTCATCATTTGTTCCCCCTCAGCCTTCCTCTTGACATATTTTAGGGTTCCAGATCACAGGGTTTTTAAACAGGTCAAATTATTACTTGATAATATCAGTTATTTCTGTCTCATTTCTTAACCAATATTGAGGACAAGATCTCAAGCTGCAGCATATAGACACAGTTTAACTAAGTTCATTGAAACTGAGCTAATCACAGGAGCACCAAATCTGTTTAGGCCTTGTATAAAATCTTTCTTCTTTTACTGCTCTTCCATTAAGCAAAGAACATCTAAGATGGTCTAATGATTGATACCAAGCTGACCATCTCATAATATGTTCAGTTTATTCAGTTTATCCAGGATAAATAATCCATCCAGTTGCCTTAAAGAGATGTGTGTGTTAAGGAAACTTCCCAGTCTGACTATTTGGGAGCCACTCTGCCAGTCACATTCCCACCACATGAGACTGTCATTGCTTGGACCAAAGACTCTTCACAATGGGTGGTTCCAGTAAACCAGATGGGCACCCCATTTGACTGCCTAGTCACACCAGTCACTCAGTCAGACCAGCTTTCCTCTCTGGTTTGACTCTCAGTTTCCCATTTTTAAGTATCAAACCTGTGCATCATCAAATTAATTTAAACATGGTGTCTCAGTATCAAACCTGTGCATCATCAAATTAATTTAAACATGGTGTCTCAATATCTTGAGCTGATGCCTCTGGAGAGAGGAAATCCTGGGGGTTTATACTCTCGCAGTCCAAATGCATGGAAGTCTTGGCTCTTCCTGCTGAGTCCTCATCTCCTGCTGCATACTTCAGTGTCTCTCACCTGGCTGTGACCAATGCCACAGATCCCTGTGTCCTTTGTTGTGCAAAGGGTCAGTGCCTGTTCATGGCCTCTTGTCTCAGGTCCTGCCACCCAGAGCTCAATCTGCTGTTCCACTGCAGCTGTACCTCAAGCTATCTGCACCGAATGTGTTCCTAAAGAGTATAGAACTAAACTAAATTAGAAGTTATGAAAAAAGGCACCTCATCTGCCATTCTGACCAATGCTAATTTTTTTTGCCTTTTAGTAACTTTTCCCACTTTGTAAGACATTCTACAGCAGCTCATTCTTTCATGGTTCCCATCTTACCCATCACAACTTTCTGTGTTAAGGTCCTATCTGACAATGAATGTTGTGCGAATGCCATCCCATTTCGCACAGCAGGGGCAATAAATACTACACAGACTGAAAAAGGCATAAGAAGACAGGGTGTATTGGACTCATATTCCTGTGGATGTCACAGTACTCCAGGAATTATTAAAGAGACTGTGTCTACATTATAATTTAAGACAGACCACCCAGTTCTTCTAAAGATAAGATGTGTTCACTTGTCTAAAGACAAGTATTCCCTTTACTTAAATAGCAAGGGTTCTTTTGCATTGGAAAATTAAATTTAGTGTTGGGTTTCACTGGAAGAAATTGCTGTTCCATTGAGCTCAAAATTATTTGAGATTGGATTTAATGCTTTCAATATAAGGCTCTTCACTTTTATTGAAATTCAAATCTGAACAGTATTCTCCCTCTTTACTCAAAATTAAAACTTAATTTAAAAATTAAGAAACAGTGTGACTTAGAAGATCACAACTTCACCATGATTTCAACACTCACACTTTCTAACACCTCTCCAGTACACATATATTTGCACTGCAAGGAGGTGAATGCATGCTAGCAATGTTTAAAAATTAAATGCTTCAATCACATGATAAACTTATCTCATTGTTAAAAAACGTTGACAGAAGAGAGGAGGGACTGGGCTTACAAGTGTGTTTGTATTTACAAAATCAGGTACAAAATGTGGAGTCTCTGTGTAAAGCATTATTATAGTTTAATTTTATTTCAGTGTATTTCTATTTTTCTATTGCAGATTACTTTTCTCATTCGGTAAATACTAATTTTATCCTCGTCTCCAGCCAACAACTAAGTACCATGTAAAAAAAGGAAAAATCCATGTGTTAAAATAAGAACAGTTTAATAACTGAGAATGCAGGAAACCAGGATTTTATTTAAATGTTTCATTAGGCACACTTTGAAACTATTGAAATAAGAAAGAAATAGGACTTTGCAATTTGTTTTTCAGGCTCTGAAACTCAGTTTTTCTAACACTAGATATTCTGAATTAACTTTTTGCAATAGTTTTGTCTACAGAGTAAAAGCTATCAATCTTTTAATTAATTAATTAATTACTCTCTTCTGTGACACTTTCTGTTCTGGAAAGTAATTTATATTGTTCTCCCTATAAGAGAGTTGAGAATTTACCACCAACTTATTTTCACACACATTTTCATGCATATGCACACATTTATATGTGTGGTACATGGTACAAAGTTATTGAAAGAATCACAAAAAATTTAACCCTGTAAACATCTAAATTACGTTATAAGGATATTGGTTTCTCTAGAGCATGAAAAATTGCTCAAAATCACATGCTAAATATATTATATAATGCTTATCTAGCTTATTTGTGCTTTTTCCATTACTAATCATAAGTGGGTTTTGTGTTTTGTGGTTTTTTCCATTACTAATCATAAGTATTTATAGCCAGTCTGTGTAAACAGAAAATTTCAAGAAAATACCCTTCAACATTTTATTACAGAAATTAATTCAGGAATAGATGAGGAAAGGTGACAGCCATAAGACACCATCTTTACAGAGACAAAGCAACAGCATCAAACATGGGTGACATTTTCATGATTGTCAGCCATGATGCCCCTGAAAAGCCTTAGAACTGTATACTGATGTCAATGCAGACCACAAATATTCTATATACCAAGTGTGAGGTCATGTTTTTAAAATCAATCAAAGAATGAAGAAGCTCAAATGAAGCAGGGAGAGGGAGGTGGGGGAGTGATGTTGTTTATATTGACTTTAATCTGTCCCAGGAAATGCATAACTTTGATTACTCTCTGTGTGCTGAAGTGGTAGAAAAAATTAGGAAATTTATCCAGTACTTCACTATATGACTGGAAAAACTGAAAGAAGCCAGATGCTATACTGATTTGCACACATTAAAAAGCACCAAAACTTGAAGTGGCATTTGTCACAGTCTCTGGGACTCCACCTGAGGTCCTGAAGGACTATATCCATGTCTTCAACATAGTCACATGTTGGGAAAGATGAACCCAGAAAGCCCTATAAATATGATTGCTTAGATTCTGAGAATGTGAAACCTGTAAGTGAGATAGAATTGAAAGTAAGTTTTGATGTTTGAGATGTCCTAGCTACTGGATGCCTAGGAAAACAACACCCAATGTATGATTCATCCCACACCTGTAACTCTCCCCTGAAGTATCAAGTATCTGTAACCCCATTGGCACAAGCCCTGTTCCAGCCCACCTGGTGGAACACCTTATCAGGGGGCTGCGAGGGTGGGCCGTTCTCTTGTCTCTTTTGTCCTCTCCTCTTTGTCCTCTCCTCTTGCCTCTTGCCTCTTTGCTATCTGCTCTTGGAATTTCCTCTCCTTATCTCTCCCTTCCCCCACCTTCCTAGGCCTTGCCACGAGCTGCGCCTGGCAGGTCCAAGCAAGGCCTCATGTCCCTTACAATAAACCTCATCTTCTAAACCCAAATTCAGAGATCTCTCGTCTACATTCATCCACACCGTCCTGGAGTCCACAGCAGCAGCAGGAGGGGGAATTTCTACAGTCACAGTCTTCAGAAAATGTCTTTCTCTCAGAGTTCTTTAATACCATGACAACCGATAGATTCTGTGCATCTGGCTTATTTGAAATGGCTGTTTGGTACAAGTTTTCTCTCCCCTGATTTTAGTTCTCAAAAGATTGGTGGATATAATCTAAATGAATCACCTACCTGCCATGTCACCACTCTCTAAGATTTCTACCCTATTACAGAATGAAAGACCCTTGAAGGGGACTCTCCTACAGCAAGATGAGTGGCTTAGGATAAAAGGCTCAACATTCAAACAGCTTATTTTCATCCTCAGAAGGAACAATATGCAAGTCTGCTTTGAGAATAACATAATTATCTAACAGATGTTACTGTTTTATGTGACTTTTCATGTGAAGAACCCTAATAACTTGGATGACCAATTTTTCCCTAGAGAGTGAAGTGACGCTAGACTCTGATATTGCCTTTGCCTGTACTCGGCTTTACCAACAATTTTTACTGATAAACAAAAAGTACCTTCAGGATTCAGTTCAAGGATAGATAGATAAATCAATGCTCCCATTCAGTCCTTGACTTCTACACTGAAACTAGCTGTAAAAAGGCTCACTAATGTCATTTCCAGGGGTGATGTCTCTTGTCCATTGGAAGATCACTTTAGTTAGCTTTATTGTGTACAAGTGCTCATGTTCTGGCAGTGTGGGACAGCAGGGTTTGCTTTTGTGAGGAGAAGCTTGGGCATCTCTGTACCAGAAACAGTTCCAGAAGATTCCAACACACCCACCCAAAGTGATGGGAGGTCCAAGACAGTATTTTATAAAAAGCATTAAAATGTCACAAAGCAGAGGATGGGAGAGGAATAAGGAAAACAATATTTAAGAAGCAGCCTCACAGACACCAATAGTGGTGAAGAAGGTGGGGGAGCAGGAGGTCCAGGCCTCAGCGCAGATTCCCCAGCATGCCTGGGGTAAAGACCATGGTGAAGCACACTGTCTCTGTGCACACGGACAACTGCAATAAAGCTGATATCTACACTTGGACCTGCGGAGAATGCCACGCCAGAGCAGGTGAAGATGCAATGAAGGAACCTTTAGTTTGTAGAGAGTCCACCCAGCACCATGTTCTTGTGAGGAGCAGTGGCCCATGGAGAAGAACCAACGCAGGAGTGGGTTTTGTGGTGGAAAAGTCCAACAGGTTTTTGAAGAGCCTTCCTGGCCTTTGTTGGATAATGTTTGAAATTGTGCAGTTAAGAATTAGTTACTTTCAGAAAATTCAGCTGCCATTGGTCAGAGAACACCAGTGAGTCTGGATTTTTACCCAAACTGTCTGACAAAAACAACAGATCCAGCTAATGAGCTGCTTTCTTGCTCAGTGCTAGAAAAACTGAAAAATTAATGCTTTCCAGTACTAATGCTCCATACATGCAACCTATCTTCAAGCAGTAACTTCCATATTAAAGTATATGTAAGCAGAATTCTGTCATCACTTTTATTTCCAGGGCTGGAAAAATGCAAGTGGACCCTAAGTGTGTTCCGTCAACCATATTTTAATTACATTTCATAGGTTAATGGCACAATTTTTAATTTAGGAACAAACACTGGTCAAAGAGTAATCATGACAGCAGTAAATAACCAGACTAAAAAAAATTACTTGCCACAGAAAGTAAGCGTTACTAAAAATTGACCTTAAAGGCTCAAAGAAATGCATAAAAATCAGAATTTTAAAGGAATATTTTTAAGATTAGATTCAATATATTCACTAGGGCATTTCTTGGTTAATTCTGCTTTAAAACACAGAATACCACTCAGAAATTGTTAGATTTAGTAGCATCCCTAAATTGTTGGTTCTTTAGCTTTTTTTCTATATTAGATTTCTGCAAGCAGAACACTGACTACCACAGACACATCTGAATATGTCCCTTGAAAAAAAACCATATAATTCCCAAAATTTTCATTACCTCATAATCAGTTAAAAAGACTCTAAATTCTTTGATGAAAGTGTCAAAAGCTTACCTGAAAATGTGGATTAGCAGAGGAATCATGCTGTTTGCTACCTGATTCTCTTCACTTTTTGTTTAGCCAGAAACTACCTATAGATTTTGGGATTTGTATTATGTTTTTTTAAAAAGAGCTGGAATGCTGCTAATGTGGGGTGGGTGGGGTGGGGTGGTTTTGGGTGGGTTTTTTTGTTTTGGTTTGGTTTTTTGGGTTTTGGGGATTTGGCGGGGGGTGGTTTTTGTTGTTGTTTGGTTTTTTTTGTTGTGGTGGTCGTGGTGGTGGTGTTGGTCTGTTGTTGTTGTTGGGGGGGGTGGCATTTTCCATTTGTTAGTTTGTTTTGGGAGGGTGTGGGGGTTTTTGTTTGTTTGTTTTTTTGGTGTTTGGTTGGTTGGTTGGTTGGTCAGGCTGTGTATTCTTCCTTACACTACCTTTTAAACCATTCTGAGTTAGAAATTGTTTGGCTTTCAGGAGCCCTCACTCAGAAAATTGTTGAACACTAAACTTTGAAATAAGGAACACAGACTTCCGTGTGCTAATAGAATTATTTGTGTAACACAAGTGACCTGTTAAAATACAATTAAACTAAAGTTGTCAGCAAGTGTCCTCTGACTTTAGAACAACTGCCACATAATAGCTAATGTGCATAGTATCAAAATCCTCCAAGCTTTCAGCGCAGAGGGAGTAGGTGCAAACGTCCAGGAATGGGTCCTGGATTATGTTAACTCTTGAAGAGTAGCCCCAAGTTCCTGTAAGAATGCTGACTGGTAAGGAAAATACATGGCAACCCTGCAGTTTAAAAGTATAAGCACATGATTTTTGGTAACTGCAGATGTTTTCTGCCATTGTTCTCTTTGGGAGGATTGATGTCACTGCAGCAAAGAGACTCAAATGTTCTGCTCTAAAACAAGTTTTTCTCAAGTGCCAAGAAAAAGCATAGAGAAACAGCGAGAATATCCACTGATATTAAATTGAAACACAAGGAAAGAAGGAGCATTTATACTGGACAAACGAAGTTGGTTTAGTTCTGATTATTATTCAATATGTTAAAAGTACATTTTATCCATATGAAAACTGGTGGGGGTCGGAGTTGTTGCTGTTGTTGTTGTTATTGTTACTACTTTGAGATAGAAGAGGAATCAAAACTGGTGATTAGCTTTTAAATGTTTTCCTTTGCATACACATGTATTTCACAATTTAAAAAAAAAATACATAATTTTAAAAATCTCATCTAGAATAGTGTGACTCAGAGGAAAAGATGAAAGTGAAATAAGTAAGCTACTAAACAGTTTATGAACACTGAGAAAAGTGCCATAATTTAGTAATCACTACGCTAACAGGGTACAATTAATGCTGCTGTGCAATGTTTATGTGGAGAGATTTGTCAAGGGGTTACCTCTGTAATACACAGTATCTGATCTAAGTTTCTCAAAATGTGTTTAATAAGAAAACAGCCAGTCTAATTCTAAAATATGAGCAAAAAACATTCCTTCTTGGATGGATGAGGATGCCAGTGGGACCTAGAATCTCTCTTAAAACAACAAGCTGTGCAGCATCTCCCCATCCTCAAGCAAAAGAAAATCCAATGAAAAGAACATGTAATGGAGAAAGGAAGCTTTATAGACAGCAGCAAAACTCAGAATCAGTGTGTCACCTAATTATCAGACAGGAAAAGAAATGAAGGGGCCAGTCACAGATTTGATCTACTATCTGTGCTTCAGTGTTTCACTCTGACTGAAACTCGAGAAATGGTATGTTAAGCTCCCTAAAAAAAAAATTAGTGAGAGAGGCATCTCAGAAATTAGTATAAGAAGTAGCAAAAGTACCTTCAGCTTAGTGCTATTTTGCAAACAAAAAGCAAAGAAGATATAAATGGTACTTTTGAAATAACTCACAGCATATATTCTCCCTATCAGCATGTTTTCAAGGTTTTAGTGGAATTCTTTTACTCAGTGCTGAATCTCTGTACTACTATTCTTTGCAGGATGCTACAGATCAGTTTTTGTCACAGAAGTAATTTCAACACAATGAAAAGTGGTTCAGGTTAGGTTCAGGGAAAGACCTATGCATCTTTAGCATAGGTTCCATAACACCTAACTTGCAAGCCCTTTGGCTTAAAGCAAAATCCATGACACTGTATTAAGTTTCTGCACCCACTTTATAGTGCATAGGACATCAAGTGTCACAAAATAAAATCCAAATTTGCAAACACATTACCTAGGATGCCAGAACAATCATGTCAATACATTGAAAAGTAATGTGTCCAAACAACTATCACATAAGAAAATGTGGAGCCCAAAGTTTCCTGGATCTCAGATTTTCTAATTTCAGAATGTCTTCATCCACTATAAGCAAGCTGTTTTAACAGAAGATTCCTATCTCTACTGTTAAAAGAACTTTAAAAAGCCTATAGACACTGACATGCTTTCAAGTATTTTAGTGATTGTGACACCTATGGCAACTTTAAATAACAGAGTTTCTCATGAGAAGACAGAAAGCTTCTTATATGATAATCAGATTACAGAGACTATACAAAAGGAGGCACCAACACTACTATTTATTCTTTTGGCCCGCTTTTAAAACACAGGCCTGGTTATAAGCCTAATGTCTGAGGAGTTGAATTTTGACAGAATGTGCATACATTCTACAGACCAAAATGTTTCATCCCACATTTGCCACCCCAAAGGAGAATTTCCCTTGGCTAGATGGGAACATCCTCCAGTGAAATTAAAAGCCAAAAGCAGTAAGGTATTGTTTTAAGGCATAGTTATAGGTGTTTTTAATTTTCTGCTGTCTTCTCTTTGTTACTGCAAAATTTGTACCTTTGTGGCACATACAAATATGTAAAGAGATAGTCAACTGCAACTGGGAATTATCTGCCTCAAGAGTATAGAAATTATTTTGTATTTACATGAATATACTTACCCACTTAAGCAGTCACATTACGTCTTTATTTTTCCGTCAGCTTGAATAAATGTGCACTAATTCATAATTTTACTTTCAGTGTTTTTCAACTGTAAATCTCAAACTTCTGCACTTAGGTCCAATTAGTTATTTGTAAATGACATAATATTGCTGATGAAAAATTAGGATACATAGGGCAGAAGAAGATACATATTCAGAGCCTGCATGGAGAAAAAAACCTCAGGCTTCATTCTAGCTAACAGAAAAGAATCTACAGAAGTAGAAAACAGACAATAAGTACACAGAAGGTGAAATGACATTAACTGATTGCTGTTATTAAAATCAGAGCTTTAAATATCTACTAAAAATAGCCTTCAAGAAGCCTACAAGCCAAGTAGCAAAGCAGAAGTAAAAATGAGAACCAAGACATCTTCTGTTATGAGATACTGCTGTGCATCATCGAGTAGCATCCCCTTGGAATATGTCCAATGTAGATTGGGAGTGATGAAGACTCACCTCTTGTTTTTGCAAATGGCTTGTCAAGTGGAGAGTAACAGTAGCTAATTAGTTTGAATTCAGTCTCACTAGGGAAATCATTCCACTCACCACAAACCTTCTTGTTAGATGAAACAAATAGGATTATGTCTGCAATATCCATGACACATGGGCTCAGACAAGTCGATCTAAATTATGACAGAGCAATTTTGAAGTGTAAGTCTGAAAGAAATCATTAGGAAACACCCAGCATCATCTAAAAGGGCAAACTGACAAAAACCTACTTCATCTCTTGAAATAATAATTTGGTATGTGGCAAAATGACAATTGTACTGCCATCAAGGCATAGATGTGTACCATAAAAGCAGGTGAAAATGCGACTCTAAGGAGACTGATGTCCACCCTGCAATCCTCATACATTGTTCTGATGTAGACTCTCTCATTTCAACACTCACACACAGTAAAAAGAGTCTGAAATGCATGTTTGGCTAAATTTAATTTCGTTTCCACTAAAACTGAAAAATATTCACTCTTACTTCAACTTGTGTTTCAAAGCAGTTTTAGAAACGACTGTTTCTAAAAAAAGCCACATGGCTGGCCAGAGTAGTGGTTGGCTGTATTGGATTATGTAACCTAAAAAGTGTATTCTATTTCATCTGTTGAAAGCTGTTTTCTAGGAGATGTTTTTTCCTTCTTTCACACTTCCAGGGGGAGGGGGGCGGATGCCTTCTGATAATGGCCCAGCCATTAAAACCAGGTGGGGCAGTGTTTCTTATCTCTTTCACCACCCCTCCATCCTCCAGGGGGACAGCTTCTGATAATGGACCATGACATGACACATTCCAGCATGCCACTGTGAGATACTCCAGCCTGTGGGGGAGGAGCCAACTGTTCCTAGCTAGAGAAAAACTGGGACTGAAAGACACAAGGTATCTGGTTTTTTCCACTGGTTTTCTGGAGGAAGACTGGACCAATCTCCTCACCACCGGACTTTCTACAGGAACATCTCTACTCCACGGAACCACATCTGTTACTCCACGAGGATTTATTTGGTCTGCTTCCAACACCCTGACCAGCAGGGTGCCAGGTCGTATCCCTGACTCTGTCAGGGTTTTTTCCAGGATTTTTTTTTGCTTCCTTGGTTTTTTGTTTGGTATTTTTGGTGGGGGTTTTTTGTGTGTGTGTGGGGGGGGGGTTGTTGTTGTTGTTGTTTGTTTTTTGGTTTTTTGGGTTTTTTTTTTTTTGTTTTTGGTTTTTTGGGTTTTTTGGGGGGTTTTGTTGTTGTTGTTGTTTTTTGGTTGGTTGGTTGTTGTTGTTGTTGTTTTAATATTCCTGGTAAAGAACTGTTACTCCTATTCCCATATCTTTGCCTGAAAGCCCCTAATTGCAAAATTATAATAATTTAGAGGGAAGGCGGTTTCCATTCTCCATTCCAAGGGTGGCTCTAGTTTACTTGGCAGACAGCTGTCTTTCCAAACAAGAGATTGGCAAATTGCAGACAAAAGCATAATGGCAGTATGGGATACAATGTACTTGCATAAAAGAGGTCCTATTTACTAAGACACATTTTTATAAAAATCTTTTTCTTTTTCTATTTTCCTTCCCTTTTCCCCTTTCCCTTTTCCCCTTTCCCTTTTCCCCTTTCCCTTTTCCCCTTTCCCTTTTCCCCTTTCCCTTTTCCCCTTTCCCTTTTCTCCTTCCTCTTCCACCCCCTTTCCTTCCCTTTTCCATTTCTTTCTTTTTATTTTCCTTTTCATTCTTCCCCACTTAAAGAAGCCTCAACTTTAAGACTTCATATGGAAATAAATCAATAGTTTAAAGGCCAATAAAATCTACTTTTGCCAGAAAGAAAATGAGGGTAATTGCAGTGTGGTACACAGAACCTGCTATATCATATGCTATGTGAGAAAATTTTTTAGTAATTTTTTAGTAATTCTCTTCATCTTCGCATTTAAAATGTTTTTCTGTTATACAGAAGATCCAGATTCTTTCTTAGATCTGGTTGAAAGAGAATTTGATTCTTGCATTTCCCAGGTTTCATCCCAAAGTCTTCCTGGTGTAAGGAGCAACAGTGCCACTGTCTTTGCTAATAGCTTCAAGTTTCTGTCTGCCTTAAAAATATCCCAAAAATCTGTGTCTCGGGTTGGCACAGTTTGGTTTTTTAGTTATAGAGGAATATGGAATGTTTTTCTGAGTCAGGACTTTAGAATGGCTTTAGAAAAAACAAGGACCTATCAGAAGACTAGTTTAGGATATTGGCATCTGTTTTGACCACTAAGGATGTCAAATGCGACTTTGGGAAGTACCCATGTAAGAACTCTGATTCCCTGCAGGTTACTCTCTTGCTTCCAGGTCAGTCACCAGGTAACATCGTGGGCAGCAAAGGAGGGCCTGGCTCAGGCCTTGGGTGGCCAGACTCGGTGCAGCCAGGCCTCCAGGAGCTGCTGCCCGTATGGGGAGCAGCCTGGGCCGGCTGAGCCCCCTTTTCCCCAGCTGCTGGCAGGGAAGAGGGGAGGCTGCAGCTTGGCAGTGCTGGCCACGTGTCCAGGGCCGCAGTGGAAGGGGCCAAGCCTGGCTCAACAGCCGCTGGCAGCAGAGAAAGCAAGCCTGCAGCTTCATAACAACTCTGAGCTGAGCCACCTTAAATGAGACTGAGGGGTGGAAAAGAGGACATCCGCCAGCCTCCCCTATCAGCACGGCTTTTCGTCTCTAAAGCCCTGCAGCCCGGGACAGAGAATCATCACATGGCCACTGCAGGCCTGAGCAGATTTAACCCTTTCCTGGCAACATGAAGCTTTCAAGGCCTAACCCTTCCCTGAGAGAGAGAAGAAAGAGACAGAGTGTACGTAGAAAAGACACTGCATGAAGTCAGTGGATCAAGAGTGAAAGAACTGATAATATTATTGGACAATGAGATCAAGGAAGTGGACATTTTAAACCGGACTTCTCTGGGGTAAACTATGGAGAAATGGACTGTTCCTTGTAACAAACATCTTAATGTTGTTTGGGGGAATGCTGGTTCTAATCAAAATTGAGGACTGATATGATTGAGATTTAAGTGAGAATCTCAAAGCCCTTGCTCCTGGGTTAAAAGGAGGTCTCAGCCTTTGAGACAAAGATGATTTTAGAGAGAAAGTGATTTGAAGCCCTTGGCTCCTGAAGTAACAGGAAGCCTTTAGTTCTTTTGAGATAGAGATGATTTTAGAGATAGAAGAAGAAAATCCTTATTTTGTACTAGAAGAAGCATTCTTAAACAGTACCCCAGATACACTGAAAGGCCCATAAGTAGCCAGGGGAAAGGCAGCTAATGGGTCGAACACCACAATCTGCAAAAATTCTGGGCAGTTGCAGATTTGTGACATTGGGAACCACTGGACTGTTGTAGTCTTGTGGCGAATGTCTCCATGGTACTCTAGATAGGCTCCTCTCCCAAAGTGACGAGGATTATGTTTAAATGGTAAGACTGACTGAAAATCACAAGTTGTGTCTCTCTTATGTTATTTTGTAAAAAGGTTAACAGTTTACAGGGAGAGGGAAGAGTGCTTTGGAGTTTCATTCAATTTTGTTTTTTCCCCAACTTCCTTTTTTCCATCCTTTTAGTGTGTGTTAATAAAACCATTTGTTTATTTTTAAGCTTAAGTCTGCTTTTCTTTTTCTCTTAATCTTTCTCCCACAAAAAAAGAATAAACCCCTAAGACCACTACACTAAATTTAGCAACCAAAATTTAGCAAACATGAAACCACTACAATTAGGCAAAGATTTTTTTCCTGACCCATTTAGACATAATTTAAATTTGGATTAATTGGAAAACAGTAGATGACAGCTTCCAGTTTAATCACTCAATAAGGAAAATTACTTTGTATTGTTTTTGATCCAGTGTCCATGTAATTAAATAGACTTCTACGTCCCTCTTCTGTGTTCATGTCTAAAACTAGAAGACACAAATGTGGCTAAACAATCTAAAAGGAAGATCCTGGCCTGATTTAACTACCAGGCCCACAGCTCTTTAAATCAAAATAAAATCCCCTGTGTGCAAAAGCCAGTGTATCAGGGTATGGCTGCGTATCACATCAGCCAAAGATTGTTACATTTTAATCTAAAATAAGTATTAAAATTCCATAAAACTACAACAAATGATTTCTTACACTTCCTTAACTTCCAAATGTAGGTATAAATTTTTTAGGTTTACTTGATTAAGTACAAGTTGAAGCATTCAACCACATATGTTCGTCAGGTCTCTAAGGAAACACAGCCACAGAAATTTAATGGCAGTGAACCAAAACATGATGAACTGAAGCAATTTCAGTTTTGTTGACCATTGCTCCAGGTCATTGTAATTTAATGAGTAGTAGTCCTATTTAAAATATGTTACAGGCAGCAAGGTGCCTGCTGGGAGAAAGCTGGTACGCATGAACAGATCAATATGTACTGCATCATTTGACCATTCAATAATCAATTCACCCTTGTTATGAGAAAATAAATACTAAAGTCCTAAAAGTTAATGTCTACAGAAAGCATTTACAAGGCTATTAAAGTATTAAAAGTTTTTAAGGGTTCTTATTTGTTGCTTTTTTTTTAAAGTCTTTGTGTTTTTAAGTCTTTGTGGGTTTTTAAGTCTTTGTGCTGTATTTCACAGCAACAACCAGTTAGCACAAGCTACTTGATTCTCAGATTCATACCAGGCTTGAAGAATGAAGTTTTGATTCAAAGACTACTATTACTTTGTGTGAGGAAACCTGGGGATCAAGTAAAATTTTTCCATTTTAAAGAATTTTAATGAAAACTGCTACAACTCCCTTGCCAGAGTATTTTGTTTGGTTTGATTTTCTTAATCAATATATTTTCTTTAAGAGAATTCTTTTTGGAGCTGATTCTTAAAAACAAAATAAATTGGAATCATGTTTTTAAAGTCAGCATCAGAGACTCAAAAAGTATAATTTAAAATTTTTTTTTCAATTATTATTAAATTGTATGTTGGAAGAGTTCCTGTTCAGTGTGTTTGGATTCTTTGTCTAAGCCTCAACTCAACTGAGTCTGGATCTGAAGGAAAATTTGCTAACTACAGTCAGTGATTCTTTGTTGCAGGGCTCTCCTGGCTCTCTTTCTGACAGCCTTTCCAGGAATAAAAATAAAAACTGCAAGGACATGCAGTACAGAAATGGCCTGAAAACCTTTGTGCTCCAAATGTCTTACATAGGTTTCTGACAGTGCTTTGCAATAACCTTTATTAACACAAACAAATATGGACTGTGTCCATTTTTAAATTGTGCAAGCCTTGCTGCTACAAGAACAGAAAAATATTGTAGCCAGTATCGAGACAGACTTTAAGTGATGTTCATGCCACACACTTCAATTTCAAAGGTGCTCACACTTTGAACACCTAATTTCGATCTTGTGCATGAGTTTCAGGACACTGACAAAGACCAGCATCTCAGCTATAGCATTAATCTATCTGAGATACCCAGATCCAGACTTTCATGTGTTATTTAAGTTTTAATAACCAAAATATTTTGTGATGCTTATGCTAGCACTTCCAAAAAGGGATGATTGAACTACCTCTTCATGTGGCATCAAGAAAGTACTTGTAACAGATTTAATCTTTCAGAGCCAAAATCACAAATATTAAACTGTCAATTTCAGATGTTCCAGCTTATCTTTCCAACAACCCGTTGCCAATAGGTTTTTATGGCTATACTGTAGTAGAATAATTCCCTTCCTAAATGGTTAATATTACAATTTTTTCTGAACTGGCTTTTGGAAGGTCATCTTTGATAGTTTTACTCTCAGTCCACTTCTCAGTATGTTTTTGGGTTTTGTTTTGTTTTGGGTTTTTTTTTCCCTCTCTTTATCAGTATTGTTGCAGTCTGTCAGGAAAACAACATAAACCTGCAGTAACAGAGGTTTTTCTGCAGAAGGATTTTTATTCTCTCATTTTGAATGTGGAAGAAGCCTTTCACATACTTATAATTTTGTTCCCAGACTAATGTGTGCCAGGTATATCCCAATCCTGACAGCCCATTTACTGGGACAAGCAAGACTTATTTCAGTGACCTGTTACCAATCACTGGCAGACAGAACAGCTTTGAGACTTACTTTATTTTCCCTCTGGAGGACGAACCAAGTTTTCACTGTCTTTTCAATTGAAAGCAAATGTGGAATAAAGTCTATCACAAGTAAGATTTAGGTTTATATGTTGACAGCATATCCTTTTAGAGTCTCCTGCTACCCTATGGCAAAACATTTATAGTATCCAAGAAGGTACTAATCATTGTACAGCCCTTATTTCTTTTAGCCTTCTCTTCTCCTTAGAATTTCCTAATGTTCTACTCTAACTTTATAAATTTCATACTGAATCTCAACAGACCAGGAAAACAGCTGTTCTTTTCTACCCTGTACTTCTACTCAAGTTAATTAAGTTCTTTCTCATAACCAAAACCCGCAGAGAGTTAAATTTAATTAATTAATTAAAAATAATTAATCAATTAATTAAAAATTAATTAGAGAACTACTTTAATTCTTCTCTGCATCGTGTTTCATTGTAATTTGCCTTCTGGACAGACTCTAGTCAATGACTTTACTCCAGCCTAAAAGACTTGGGGTGGTTTGGGGTTTGGCGACGGGGGATGCTGGGGGGGGAGGAGGGGAGATTGGATTTTTTTTTTTTTTAACTGTTTGTTTGTTGGGTGGGGGTGTGTGGTTTTTGTTGTTTGTTTATTTGTTTGTTTGTTGGGGGGGTGTGTGGGTGTGGGGGTGTGTGTGCATGTGCTGATGTCAGTATTACCTCTGTGCATGCAAAGGTCAAGATTCCTTTTTGAACCCTAAGGAGAGACTCCACTTATTCTCATCAGACAGAATGTCCAAATGCATTAATGAAAATTATCAACTGCTACAAATTTTTGATCCTCAACCATTCATACGACTCTATAAATCTGGGGAAACCTGGAGGCTTATATATATATTTCATAAATTGAAGCTTGAATCCTCAGTCTCCCTATAGGGTGGTGAAAAGAGGTGTTAGTTTCAGATATACACTCACTATGTAGGAATTCACCTTCATGCACAAAACATTTGCAAGGTTTAAGTCTAATTTCAAGGATTTGCATAACATTTAAATGATAAATAGACCCCATGATGTTCCTGATCAGGAAGATAGTTTCTAGTAAATATTTGCTACTTCCAAATCATTACTCAATATTGACAACAAGAGTGACCTTTTTAAAAATTTGCTTCCACACATGCAAATTAAGCAAAGTTTTAGCAAAAAAGAGATGTGTGTGTCTTGGTTTGGGGCAAATTTGGGAAGAAACTTTCAAATGGAGTCTCTCCGGAAAACAGATTCAAGAGGCCCCTCCTCTAACTGGTTCAGGAAAAGATTTCCTTGGAGAAAAGTGGAAAAAACCTGTTTTAACCAGCAAAGTATTCACAAGTATAAAAAATGAATAATATTAAACAATAAAACCTCTCGCTGTTCTGAAGATATGGCAAACTCAGAATTCCCATCTTTTTTGTGGTGTATAGCTCGGCTCGCCCAGTCTCTTATCAGTCCCTTTTGCACTGGAAAATGCCACATCCTGGGCCACAGGTGTGAGCTCATGGTCTTTTTTCTGAGTTTTCAGTCTAGAGTAGGGCTGATTAGTTCTAAGAAAAAGAAAAGCCACAGTCCAGGGAAATTCTCCGCTTCAGCTAGCTAAAAAAAAACAAACTAAAAAGTAAAGGAGAGACCTCTCCCACTGTCCATGTTGCAGACAACACTGTCTGTGAGACGGAATGCAGGGGAGCAAGTACAGTTTCTGAAAACAAACCTCACAATCCTTCTCTCCACCTTCGTTCTCAGAACCAGTCTTAAAGGTGAAGAACTTAATATCCAGCATAAACAGAACAGATGAATGGGGATACAAGCATCATAAAATCATCCTAAGACATAGTGCTAACTGGAAAAAAAGAAACTTTAGCACATCTATTTAATTGTATTTAATGCATTCTAGTTAAGAAGAAACAGGATGAACTCCATGGGAAAATACAAGTTTTATTACTGTAAAATTAGAAAAGTCATAGATCTACAAATCTTTTCCAGAATTATGTGGAATATTATGTTTTTTGCGGTGGTGCAGAACTGTTTAATTAGGTTTTTATAAGAAGTTTATGTTATGGTTCATTTCACTGTATCCCCAATTCTGTATCCCTTTTGTGTTGTCTGTATAATAAGGTGTTTTGCGTCAGTCCTCCCACTCCTCACCTGACTTGTAACATCCCCTCTGCCCCAACTCCCCTCTCTGGGGCAGCTTGTCTATCACTTTGAGGAGCCCTCCCAGGTTGTGAAATCTCAGGGAGAAGGCTTCAGGTGATAGGGCCCGGGGGGGAATTCCTTTAGCTGTGGATTTTAGTGGTCCAAGGCTTGGGGGTGGGCACACCTTGTTACCCCTTGAATTCCCTGATTTGTTGTCTTGTAGTATCCTCCCTGGAACCCCTCCCCCGCTTATAGGGGGTAGGAGGGAGGAAAAAACTCTCTCAGCCTCTCAGCCGCTCAGCCGCTCAGCTCACAGCTCGGAGCTGTGAGCCTCTCTGCTCCTCAACTCTGGAGCTAATAAACACCTTTTAACCTGCTAAGCTGAGAGCCAGACTTTTCTCTTCTGCTGCTGTCAGCTGTCACGACACAATCAGGTCCAGCTGCTAAGCCGAGAAGCCGAAACGAACTGGGACCTTCTGCGGCTGGGTTGACTCGAGCTAGCCGGAGGTCAGCCCCTGCCCGGTGCGGGATGGAACCAGACACAGTTTTTATCCAGAGACACACCTAGGAAGAATGTAAAAGTAATCTATACAAGTCTGAGAACTGGTGAGTGAAACACCCTGCCCCCCGCCCCACCCCCCCCCCCCACTATTATCATAAAAAATACTTTCCCATCTATCCATGAGTAAGAACCTGTGTTTCACAGTGAGCCAGCAGATGCAGAAACACAGAAAAGTAATCAAGAGTTTTTAAAGAGTCAATTAAGAAATAACATGCATGAAGAAAGGGATGATAATTTTAAAAATAGAAATTTTCCTCTCATAGACACAAATTTCATGCATATTCTAGTCTCTTGGGCTAAAAAAACCCATCCAGTTTGTCAGCAGAACAGAAGACAAAATAACAACAGCAAAGTGGTGAACATATGATCCTTTTTATCCTTATGCCTCTGTAGCTTTTATTATGGATTTGGGTTGCTACTTGTGTACTTATGACTACTTATGTTTAGGAATATTTTTTCTCAATTTCAGAAAGCACAAATCTGAGGCACTAGTCTTGGCAGATAGACTAGAAGGTGTCATGTAGACACTTAACAGAACAGAATATTAATTTAAAGCAATGAATAATTAAATCCTCTACATGGGTGATGCTGAGGAGTAAGAAAGTGATGTAACAATAGTGTTTCAAATTTAAAAGCTTAGACAGACTTGGGAGAACTTGGACTGATGTTACACCACTGTGGGTTTTGACTGAATGAGTTTTCTCACACACCAGAAAACAGCACCATTGGACAAAACAAACCACCACCCCTCCTAAGAGACTGTGTTTCATCTAGAGAAGATACACACACACACACACACACACACACACACACACACACACAAGAAAAAGAAAAAGAAGAAGAAAAAAAAAAGAAAAAAAAAAAAAAAAAACCCAACACATTCAGCTGTACCGCTTTAAAAGACAAATACAGAAAGGTGCAGACATTTCAGGAGATCTGTGGGCAATAGCATCGTCCCCTTAAAAAACATGTCAATATCCTTATAATACAGTTAACAAATTATTCATAACACATACCAATATTTCTTCTGTGATTGTTTCTGCTAGATACTTGGGTCGTATTTGAAGATAGAAAAAGCCGAAAAACTTCATGAGAAGTTCATCAGGTAGTTCATCCAAGACAACTTCTACAGATTAGGACTTCTTGAACTCTGAATGAGATTGTCAGTAATGCCAACACATTTTAAATTCAATTATCAACAGAAATTTGCACTTCAAAGTCAAAGAAACTAAAGACTTCAAATAAAGACATTCTTATGGCTTATTAGATTGCAATTCTGATCATTGATATTTCTCTGTATATTGGTACAGTCTTCAGTGAGTCTGTAACTTCCATTGATTCAGCCATACTCTTTCTCAAGTGTTCTCCAGAGTTTATTTGTTATTCACGGAAAGTATCTGGGCTTTAATAAAGATTTGTAGAGGAAAGAATGGTTCCCACTTTTTTTTGCCTTTTCACTTCCCACTTTTTCACTTGAACCACATGAAAATACCACAGGAAAGGTCTCCATTTCGGCACCAAATCCATCTCAGTAGCAGCAGCATTTAACTGCTTTTTGTAGCAATTAGCAATCGATGTAGTTATTCTCCAGAGAATATAACACTAGTGAACAAAACTTTTGTGTCCTCTGATGCTTTTCTCTATAAAACCTGGCACAAGCCATCAGTATAAACAAACAAACAAACAAACAAACACCTGGTTTATTCCCATACACAAATTTCTGTGTGTTTAAATTCCAGTTTGCCTTTTGAGACAGCCACTTGTCTTGGTTTGAAAGACAGGTGTGCGCCAAGGAAGGTGGGAACCTCCCTTGAAATGCACAATACAACACCCTTCCCTCCGAATTATTATAACTTTGAAATTAAGGGTCTTTCAGGCAAATATATGTGAAAAGAAATAATAGTGCTTGACTATGTATGTGTGTTACAAGGCAAACAAACAACAACAATGGCACCAACAACAAATAAAAGAAAGAATAAACCAGAAAACCCAATGAAGAACCGCTTCCCGCGGCTTTCCCCTTGGTGCAGTTCCGCTCATAGCCGGCAGGGGCGCTAGTGGCCCCGGCGGGCAGGGCAGGTGCGGTGATTCCCCTGCCCTGCAGGGGGCGCTGTGGCACGAGTTCCACTCTCCTCAGCTGGCAGAAGGGAGGGAGACGGAGCTTCATTTATAAACCCCAAGGGGCAGCCGGCCATAGCGCCCCTCCGAATAGCAAAAAGAGGTGTAGCAGGGACCTTAGAAGCAGGAAACTGGAACGGCAGGGAGGAGTAAAGTCCCGGAGTAGTACACGAGATGTATCAGAAACTCCACAGCTGTAGCTGGAATCGGGACAGGCAGGCAGGGGTTGAACGACTTCAGTGTAGTAAAATGCCCTGGAGCACTGGCACAGGCACAGGATGGGCTGGCAGCAGCAGCCCAGCTCCTAAACTGGGCAGGGAGAGGCTCCCTGGAAGGAGGAAAGGGCTGGGGGATCCCCTGAGGCACCCCAGCAGAATGTGAAGGGTCCTTTGGTGAGGTAGGGTGTTAATAAGGTCCCACTGCAGCAACCGCTCTTAGGAGCACAACTCCCCTCATGGTAGAAGAAAGGCAACAGGAGACGAAACCCCACAGTGGTGGAAAATTCTTTCCACAGCAGCTGCAGCCTCCTCCCGCCTCCGAATGCGGAGAGTGCAAGAGAACAAGGAGCTGCACCCCGCTTCCTTTTCCCCAGCCCGATTCTCATGGTATCTCTGTCTCTCCACCTCCCAGGTAAAGAGAGTAGCCAGCTGGACCCCTCCCCTGAGCTGGGGCCACTTCTTTTGGATCTCTTAAGTACCCAGTCACTATTGTCTCCTAGCAACACATATGGGGAAAAATTCTTTGAGAGAAAGAAACAAAAGAAAGAAACCTAAACCCCAACAGCACTACAATTAGCTAATTAAGGGCTAAATTAGGATTACTGTAGGTGCAAAATAGAAGAGAGACACTAAAGAAGCGTTGCCTCAAGGCTTTCAGTCTGCCAGAGGTTGCAGCAATAATAATGCCCTCAGGCACATTTGCAGGGATGCAGGGCTACCTTGTGATGCTCGGTGCATTTTATTCCAAGCAGTATGAATTTGATTAGGCCTCTAAGGACTGTTTGATAGACCACTGACAACTGAATGTGGTCTTTCTCATATTCAGAGAGCATAATGGGCAGAAGAAACCTAAAATCTTTTTAGATTCTTTGTAAATGAAAAACATAAGAGAATAATGGAGAGGGGAAGGGAAACACAAGAGTGCTCACTGTGTCATTACAATAGCAGGACAATCTGCACAGTGACAGCCACGGAGGTGAGACCCTGCATACAAAGTCAAATATCTGCCTGTTTACTCCATACGGGAAAGAAAAAGACAGGCTTACTTTTTCTGGTTGGAAAAAAGAGTATGAATGAGGTCCTTGTGAAGATATGAATAACAATATAACAGTGTATTCATTTTCACCCCAGAGATATAAGAAAAATAGTTTTACATTGACTTGTGCTTTGTATACATGATTTCCTACAAGTCTAGAAAGCTGTATGAAAATGGGAGAACTGATAGAAATTCCACCATTTCCAATCATTTTCAGTCTCTGTGGATATTCAGTAAATAGCCTCATTTCACATACTCTAAAATCATAGCTTGAGATCAAATGCAATTATGGATTCTAAGATTTTTTTTTAATGCTATAGGCTTCTTGCTACTTCACCAGAATTTATGAATTTATTTTCTTACAATTTAGTTACCATTTATTGTGGATGAAAGGGATGTGTGATTTATCTGACTAGGATAAGGGACTTAAAACAGGATTCTCCTCAGCTTGTAGTGGCATTGGACTTCATTTAAACCACAGTGATTTCTAATTGAAAAACAGAATCACAGCTTTGAAGATTTTTAATTTGACATTTCTTTCATTGTGGGTGCTGAACTATGCAAATGTAGTTATTCTGAAATCGGTAATTTGATTTTATTTCTACAGTGTGATAGGAGAGATATAGGTTTTGAAACTGGCAGAATAATACCAGATCTCAGCACATGATTTCACACAAAATGTCCTAGTTAGCTGCTTCTGTATAGAATTGATGGGTATATCTGAAGATACTGGCATTCAAAAATATTTGTATTTAATATAAACTTGTCTGGAATAGATCTATCAACACCTTGTTGTAAGCATTTGATAAATTAAATTTGTATTGTTTTTATTGGACACAAGATGTGGTTTTCTGTGCATTCCAGTTAGATCAAAATTACTCTGAAATTTAAGTTTCTGAAATGAATAATAGTATTTAAGATTTTGATTACCGTGTATTCTGACTATACCTTTAATATTGGAAGATGCAGAACAATTAATAAAATGTATCTTAATTGTCTTTATAAATACCTATTATTACCAGGTGCTAGCTGTATTTTCCACACATAAATACCCAAATGTGTACGTAGTCTTTGAGCTGTTCACTCTATGTACTCTTTACGCTGCTTAGGTTTCTGTTCATTGGACTCCACTATTTTTTAGCAGCAGAACTATCAACAATTAGTATGTCACAGAAATATGTTTTCTTAAAATCTCTGATAGTATTTGGCATTTGTAAATATTGTAGAGTCTTAACCAAAGCATATGTAGGGACCAGTTAGGCATCAGTCAGTGGGTAAACAATTATATTATGCATCACTTTTTTGTCTTGAGGTCTATTCCTCTCTCTTTTCCTTTATTATTTTTATTGTTGCTATTATTATAATGTTTTACTTTATTTCAATGATTAAGCTGTTCTTATTTCAAGGCTCAGGCTTTAGCTTTTTTTGATTCTCCTTCTCTTCCAACCAGGGCTGGAGGAGAGAGGAGTGAGAGCAGCTGCATTGAACTTAGTTGTTGGCTGGGATTAAACCATGTCCTCTATTAGAAAAGGCTACACATTTAAAATGCCATATAAATTGTGAGTTATGACAATATAACATATAAATAATTTGTGGTGCTTGATACCACCAGATATTACTGAAAATTGTGACATATAAAAATGATTTAACATTCATTAATAAAAATAGCATATACTGTTAGACTAAGTCAGCTAGAATGAAACTAAGGGGCCAATCAATCTAAATGCTTCAGTGTATAAAATAATAAGTGTTTCAGAAGGAAGTTTAATCCCCTGTATAGATGCATCGAACAATAGGGAATATAACAGATTACATTCTTCAGAAAAACCTTATGTGGAACTCAGGGAGACAATACACTCTAGACATGAAAGCTATTGCTTCATTTCCATACAAAAAGTAATTAAGATACTTAGGAAACAGAGAAAAAAAATTATGTGATTTTACCAAGTCTGGAATGTTCAAAAATTCTATCCTGATATTTTTCAAGGGTAAATTAATCTTTACAGAAACAATAAGTAAAGTCTCTGCAATAATTTATTACTACTTTCATTTTTTAATGTATTTTATTTAAATTTGTCCACAGACTAATGTTGTACATTTTAGGTAAAACTCTGAAGCAAAGCCACAATAGTGATCAAATAAGTCAGAACCAAAGCTTTCCCCATCCCAGCTGTGAAGTAACTAATTACCAGTCTAGTATATTTGCAGAAGAAAAGTATGTAACATAGTCTTTGAAGTACCTAACTCCACCTTGTAAACCACAATGGTGTGTGGTTATTTTTTAATTATGAAATACCTCTTTTGCTCACAGCAGCTTCACTCATCTATCAATATGAGTATACACATGACAAGGGAGGAAGGAAGATGAAGAATAGATCTAAAGTGGAGAGTTAAAATTGCATTAGCATTCATCCACCAATAAAAACCGAGGCACATGACAAAGCAATTGTCACTACTTCTTAATGAGACCACAAAGCATTTTTCTTGAGCTGCAAACTGAAAATGTCAATTAGATAAATCCAAACTAATACAGCCCACCAAGAACATTCTGGGCTGGGTTTTTTTTATTGTTACTGTTTAAAGAAAGTGCTGCACAGAATGTGGGATAGCACTACAGCAATACTGGACACCCATAGTAGATTAAAGATTGTTACAGAGCAGCTTTGATTATATTTTTGATTATATACATAATAAATATAATAAACCAGCACAATAAATACCATGATCTCATACAGTAATTCACCACATACTTAAAATTTTCTATCTTTAGGAATATTTCAGCATGTTCAACAAAATTAAGCATTTCTTTCTTGGAATAGTAGTTATCAAATATTAATGAGGGAGGGATTTTATCCATCAAACCATTCTGATTATAATCTTACATTCCAGTCTCTCACAGAAAATTAGTACAATACGTGGCTTTTTTAAAGGTTAATCTAGCTGAGAAAATTGTTCCCATAAACTTCTTGGCAATTTGCATCTCATTTATAAGTGGCAGCTCTTCTACTGTTCAGTTCTGCCAGACCAAAGTCTGGCCTATGCTATAGAATCTGCTACTCCATCTTCGGCAGATGATCAACAACATGACCCCACTCTGAAAATGTGAGGAAATGAAGATAGCATGCTTTCCTCTTTCTTCATCTCTTCTGCCAGAGGTCACAGAGATTAGACGTGTCAGTTTACTGAGAAATCTTGTTATTGCAAGACTATACTGCGAAGTTTTATAATGCATCAATTGTGAGTATTACAGCAGGATTACACAGTCAAACACATGATCTCTGTGTCAAGAAAAAAAGAAAGTATAAATTTAGACTTCCCAACATGAAAAGTCAAGATGATCAATCTGATGTCCTAAGATATACTTTGGGGTGAAAGCATAGAAGTACCTCCATAAATTTCTACATACCATGATTCACAACTATCAGCATTTACAGAAGAGATTTCTAGGTTTTAGAAGGTGATTTAAAACGAAATCCTATAATTTAACAGTGACCTCTATTAAATGCAGTTTTGTGATTCTTCTGTATTCTGGTTTGTTAAGCCTTTAATGTCCTTGTTTGCTCCCAGCTTGTTCCATTTGACTTTACGACTGTTTGATCTGCTTTGCGTCTTTTTTTGTGGGTTTTAGTTTTGGGGTTTTTTTCCCCTGTGGTTCCTTCCAGTTCTTTTTGATTTGTAGCTCTGAATGCCTTCCCATTACCCTCATATTCCCTAGATTTTCAGGTTATTTCAAGGAAGAATGATTTCAAATATATCCTGTTCTACTCTAAGCACACCAAGAGGTAAATTTTCACTAAAATGCAGTCATTTAGATGCACAACACTTATTAACATTAATGGGACTCATGCAGCTAAATTCATTCAGACCATTCTGAAAATAAAACCACAGCTCTTCTCATAAATGAAAATTTCATAAGGATGTTTTGCCCAAGAACTCAGTGGCCACACATAACTACTAAGAAAGCAACAGGGCTCAAGGTTCCTAATTGCTGACTACACAACATAAATAAGTCCATGACACTCTAAATGCTCTGTTGTACCAAGTGCAGAATCTTAGAAAATACTATATATATCCTTTATTAAGACACTTCAAAGCACTACATGACTTCAAACAAATACAGGTACCACAGAGAAATACTGTAGCACAAAATTTTATATATTTCAGACCAATTTTTCTTACTTAAATCCTGAACTAAAAAAGTGATCTCTTTGGTTGAACAATGTCTGAACAATGCCCTTCATGCTGAGTCAAGCCAATATGAATAAACACATCAGAATAAGTTTTGCTTACACTTAACCATATCACATCGTAATCTTCAAAATTTGGATACTGAGCATTGGAAGAAAAGTGTCTCCCACCCACACTTTTTCCCTGATTATTCTACATATCAGTTAAACTACATGACATAAAATTGTAATTTTGAATTTAACTCCAGTTAATTAAGAAATTGCATTTTAACCTTCACTCGAGGTTTGGGGTCTTTTAATGTCTCAAGGAAATATGCATGTACCTAAAAGGCCACTGCTCATTAAGTTTTTCAAATAATTTATCTTAAAGATTTATTTTTCTTTAATGCCTTAAATCTATTTCAGTTAAATCAGTCAGACGCTATAAGAATCTGTTACTCAATCCCATGGCTACCCTGCTTCTAATTTCCATGCTAAAGCCCAAAAATAATCCAGTTGCAGAAAGACAATTTAATAATGGCTCAGGTTTTCTTTTTTTCAGTTCCACACTAAATTTGGTATAATTGCTGCATCATATAGTGAATTGTCAAAAATATAATCTTTAGATATACTGATCTTCCTAAAAAGCCAAAAATAAAAAAAAAGGAAACCCACATAAGCACATTTAACAGAAGCATATCCATATCTAATTCATTACAAACTACACATTTTCTGCAATAGTGATTACTTCCACAGCTTCAGCTGAAAAAAGAGGAATTCTTCTTCCCTGCTTAGTTCCATCAGACTTCCCTGTGAAGTGCAGAGGTAAACAAGAAACCAGACCCAATGCTTCTTGTTAGAAATAGCAGCAATTCAGAAGTACAGGAAATATTAAAGACTCAGCACGGGCATTATACATCCACTTTTGTTTTTGCCAGATGTCCTCCACTTCTTACATGCTCAAAACTAAAGGACTCAGTAGCCACAGAGGTTGTGTCTGAAATTGGTAAGAATTTGCAACACTTCACTTCCCTGCCCATCCACATACTTATTTGTCTTTGAATTATTTTTAAAAAATCAATGAACAAAGTGTTTCAGCATCGTTGAGATGAATATGCAATAGTCTTGTTAGCTGGTATTAGTAAGGATTCATCTCTCCACTACTATCGGTTTGGTCTGTTTTTTTAAATTTCTAATGTGGTTTGTGGACTCTTATAATAGCCTTGATGAGAGCCTTTTTCACAAAGCATTTTCCACATTCAAACTTTGAGGTTTAAATAAATTATTAACCTCCTATGTTATTCATTTATATACGAACCCTCTCATCAGGTTCTAAAAACACATGAGGCCCAGACTCATGGCTAGTATAGTTTTTTTGAATGGACACAGCATAGTCCAGCTTCCTACATCTCTATAGTCAAAACCAGCCACCCCAAATTTAACTTCTAAATTATGCTTTGTAAGGTGATCATACATTCTGTATGATGCAACACTTTTAAAACAAATGCAGCTCTCTTGTTCTATGTGAAAACTGGGCAGTCAGCACTTAATTTTTGCTCATTTGAACTTGTTTTCAACTCTCAATTTATATATTCCCAGTGCTGTGGCAAAAACAGGGACAACAGCAATCTAAAACTCTATTTTCCATTCTCTCACTGTTCAGGTTGAACTCAGAACAACTGAATGTCCTGATAAAGTATAAAAGAATGAATGTTTAAGTGCTTGACCTAAACCTCTGCAGGTATGTCCGGGAAATATTGTGGAAAGTTTGAAAAGCACATGTTTAGCTGGCACTAGCAACATATAATTTCAAATTCCAGAATCTCTAGGCAGAAAGATGGCTAGGCAGAGTGTTTTGGAACACCAGAGAGTGTTTTGGAACTTCCATTATTCTGATGCGTATGAAAGCCTGGACCAAATCTGTGCCTCAAGGAAATATTTCAGTGAGATCACAAATGGAGAAAGTATTTTGTGGTACACTGGAAGTAATGAAAAAGTACAGAACAGAAACAATATATTTCACAAACAGAAAGAAATTATGAAGAATATAGATTATAAAATTTACTTTCCCAGATTTCTCAACTGATACACTCTCCTTTTAAATATTTCTACTTCCTATCCCCCTCCAACTCTCCACCCCAACATCCTTCTGATAGAGTCAACAGAACATTCGATGAACAACGATTTGTGGAAAGAGTGGAGTTTTCTATGTCTAAAAACACAAGAATAAAGGGTACAAATCTGGGGTTTTTTGCACGTGTATATAATGTAGGTCTCCCAAGAACCAGGAGTTTCCATTATCTGTGCACAGGTTGTAATCATATTAATAGGTCTTAATGAGCTTAATTTGGCATTGTAATTTCAAGGCCAACACTGCAAAAAATTGTAATGAGGCGTGCACCACATGCACTGTATCTGACCTTTTTGACAACATTTCTCCTTGTGCCCACAGAGTTCCAAAATCAAAAACCACTAATGATTGAAAACACAGCATGATGATTTATCATCAGTTAACGTGATCTTGTATAGTGTGATTGTCAAAAAGAAGAAGTGCAATGAAAAGCTAACACCTTCACTGTTACTGCAGATTTGGTTTGTTGTATTTTGAGTTTCTTTAAGATAGCCACACAGAATTCCATGATTATTCACAATGACATTTTTAATCCATTTTGCATACTTTGTACATGTGGCCTCTCAAAGTAAAAAGCATTTAAAGTGCTCATCTGGTGATGGCAATGCCAGAAATTATTTTTATGGATAAAGTAACTACGACAAGAAATTTTTCCCACTTGCTTCCACTTGTGGATAGTATCAAGAGGCTCAGCTCCCCAGAATCCCATTCTGTCCCTGCAGGCAAACCCATGTATTCAGACCCATTATGCTGATTCCCTCATGCTTGTAAATCTCTTTGAGACTGCCAATTAAGCACACTAGAAGAACAGGAAGAGTCTATGCAATGCTTTAAGAAGAAGGAGCCATTATGACACATTTTCTTTCAGTATCTTTTCTTATAGTTTTTAAATTTTGCTGCTCACAAAGGCTAAGAAATGGGAGCAAAAGTGTCATGGGTTAGTACAGTTTGGTTTTTTAGTTATAAAAGGATGTAAAATAATTCTCCAGGTCAGGACCTGGAAATTGCTTTAGAAGAGACAGAGACCTATCAGAGAGTTAGTTGGAATATTAGCATCTATTCTGACCACTGAAATTGTTAGCTGCAACTTTGGGAAGTACCATGTAAAACCCCTTGATTTCCTGTAGGTAGGTCCTTTTTTCTTCTTGCTTTGGCCCGAGAGAGACAGGTAACATCGAGCTGGGCCTGCTGCTCCCCCATTTTGGGGGGGAGCTGGCCTGAGGCCTGGCCGGATTCCATCGGCTCCCAGGTGAAGAGGGAGGAAGGAGAGGTTGCTGCTTTACAACAGCTACTTTCTTCGGACTTCTCTGGAGCAGGGAGAGATCTCTGCTAGGCCCTGATAAGAGCTATGGGCACCATCTGGGTCGAAGCCACCCCAATTTACACTGAGGGATGGGCTGAGAAGGCGTTTATGATCCTGCCTGGGGTTTTTTGTGATTCCAGACAGCCTGAGTGCTCCAATCTCTTATGTTTCTGTGAGTTCTTCCTCTCTCATCAGCTGGGCCTTGAACATCTAACACCACAAGCTACAGAGAGAGAGACAAAGACTCCAAGCAGATTTAACTCTTTCTTAGAAACATGAAGCTTCCAGAGCTTGGCCCTTCTCTGAGAGAGTAAGAAAGGACAGAGTGAACATAAAGAACAACAGCATGAAGTCAGTAGAGCAAGAGTGAAAAGACTATTGAGACAGAAGGTTGAAGAGTTGGTTGTTCTATTCTTACTTGAGACATGGAAATGAACTCTATATTTAAGTCATTCCTTTAAATCATGGGAAAGTTATGCATTTGGGGAGATGATTGTTTTAATTTGTGTGTAGATTTAAGCAAAGGTGTTTGTGATGGACTAAGTAATATCCTATACGATGCTTGAACAGAGATAAAGATGAGAAGCCCCTGCACCAGTGCAGAAGTGAGAAGGTCTCTCTGTACCTTGAAGTGAAGAATCCTTTGCTTTGGAGTTATTCATCTTTAAAAGGTGACACCCCAGTATGCAAAAATCTAAGACCCATGACCCATAAGCAGCTTGGGAAACTGCTCCTGGGAGGGTCACAAAAGCAAGTTTCTCCGAGCAGTTGTTTTTGTGACAGTTTAAAACCCACAAGAGAACTGTTCTAAGTTGTCAGTGGGATCCATGACTCTAGAAGATACTCTTCCCCTAATGAATTGATGAAAGACTATTGTCAGATAGTGAAACTGACTGAAAATTACAAGTTTTGTCTCTTCATGTTGTTTTGTAAGAAAGTGAACAGTTTGTAAGGAGTGGGAAAAGTGTTTTTTGAAGTTTCATTCCATTTTTGTTTTTTTTCAACTTTCATTTTTCTATTTTCTTAGTGTATGTTAATAAAACTATTTGTTAATTTTAAGGTTGAGCCTGATGTGTTCTTCTCCTAGTCTCTCTCCCACAAAAAGAGTAAGTACCAAGACCAAAATTTAGTGAATGTGAAACCACTACAAAAAGACAAAGAAAATCCTTATCATCAATAAAGCTGAAGGTAAGACAATGAGTAAAAGTCCTCAGAATCACTGCTGCAAGGACACAACAAAGGCCCAAGAGCAGAAGTCCCTAAGCAGGCAGCGGCTGTCTGTGAACCATTGTGCAAGTATCCAGGTGAAAAAGAATCACCAAGTTGCAGAGGAAAAGCAATTCCAACTGGAAATTTTTGGACCCCAGCACCAGAACTTCCCATTTATTCCTCAGACCCTGTTGCTTAGAAATGGATCAGGTGCTGATCCTGCTACCTCTGAAGTGATTCTAGAATCTATGTTATTAAATGATTGTCCTTGCTTTCTGCATGAAGAAACTCAGGCAATACCAGGTATCATGCGATACCAAGGTAAAGAAGACAGAGAGGTGTCGCAGTGTCTTTCTAGCGCTGACCAGCGCAGCCACAGGCTAGCTCAGTCTTCCTCACTGCGGCAACGTGGTAAGGTCGGGGTGGCAGGCAGGGCAAGCCACCTCCTCCCTGTGGGAACTTGGATCCCCACCACCAGCGACGGGCACAATGATGGAATGCGCAACCGCAGCAACCAATGAAGAGTCGACTCCTCCGAGCAGGGTTAAAGGTGGATTTATTGAGGGGAGAGGGAGCACAGAGCTCTGCACTCTTGACCTGCTGCCCAGAAAGAGCACCAAGAGCAGCTGTGCAACAGTTTATAAACAGGGGAGGAATAAGGGGTGGCAACAACCCATCAGCCAATGGGGACGAACAGGGGCGTAACTGGGGGTGTTAACATTAGAACTGGGGACCAACCACAGAAGGGCAGTAGGGGATTTCCAGGGCCCCAGCCTATCACTCGACACCTTCCCTGTAGCTTTCTAGAAGCCAGGGAAGGGTCCCGGAATGATAGACAGGGCGCCCAAGAGGGGAAGAGAGGGGATTGACAACTTGGTGTAGGGGGAAGGGATTATTGACACTTAACGAACAAAAGACCACTTTGTGGTAAACAAGTTCAAACTATTACAGAAGACTGGGGGGTACATTGGAACAAACCATTACAAAATTCCGTATAAATTTATATAAAACAAATAAAACAAAACACACACCACCACAGAGAGGGTGTTTTCATCTTAGCAGTTAGCTACTGGTCTCCAGTCTTGCAAGAAATAAGCCTGATCAGATAGTAATACTTGTGAGAATGAATTTTTATCAATAGCTGTTTTATTTGAATGTTGCATATCATTCTGTTGTTACACATTTTTTCCGCCAAGTCACATAGACCTCATATTACTCACTGTAAGAATTTAGCTCAGTATGTAAGAAACATAGTTCAGTAATGAAACTGTAAATATGTACCATCCATCATGGTTTCTCCTAATGCTTTAAAATTGTTTATGTGACCCCATCTGTGCATGCCATTCCATCCTACCTCCTGAATGTTCTTGGTAGCAGCAAAATAACTTAATGACAGTATGTCTAAAATTTCAGAATTGAATATAGTACACATAAACAATTGATATTTAGCTTCTGTCTTCCTTATTACCCATTCTTAACAACTGAGGATTATTGGAAGAGAGATGTCAGGGGAAAGTGGGTGGTAAGAGGGATTGTGTCATAGACTGGATCCAAGTTATTACCCCACAAGCAGTCACAAACATTTTCATATCTAAATCATTATTTCCTCTTTACTTTTCTTTGCTTAGTCCTTCATCACACAGGAAATAATAGAATAAATGTAATTTGATAAATTCTGTAAAAAGTAATATATTGTGAAATACTTAATGCAGAGATCATGAATGTCAAGTTTCATGACTCAGGGCAACCATAAAAACAACCATGACGAAAGAAAAGTAGGAATAAGAAAATTAAAACTGAAGCAGCAATGGTCTGGGCATAGAAGATGATTTCTGTCTAAAAAGGAGGGTACAATTACCAGGAAGATATGAATACTGTATAAACAGTAGTTGTAGGAATTAAAAATAGTTTTTGAAAATGGACAAGAAACAGTTAAAAGTTGCTGAAAAGGCTAGAAAACATCTAGTTCAGAGTTCTGTTGAAACTCAGCAAAATTTTGCAAGCACATCACTTTCATCATATTCAAGTCAGCCAGCAGAGGCAACTGTAGAGTATTGGAGAGTGGAATCCTGGTCTAGCAGGAGACAAAGCCAGTAAGACAAAACCTCGTAGGGTTTTTTTCCATCTAGATTTCTCCATGACCATACAGTACAACAGTTTAGACATTTAGAAAGCCAAGCAAAACAAAACTTAATTGAAGTTAAATTTGCCTTCATCCTGAGTTTCAGAAACACACAAATGAAAGATATTTGCCAAAGTGATGTAAACAAACATTAATTTTTTAATTTGGTTATTTAAGGGATTAATCTTTGATGTTAAACAGCTCTGATTACTCATTATTATTCTTTTATGAATCTATCTTATTAATTAGAGTTTGTTGGTCTATTCACAGGCTTATAGCAAATAGATTGATGAGATTTAAAATTTTGAAACTTGAAGCAGGTTTTTTGCTTCTCAGCAAAAGTCAATATTTCATGCAAGTAAAACTAAACATTTTAAATAGTATTTTCTTTTGTCCCCTGAAGAAGAACGAGGATTGCCTATTAAGACTTTTATAGAATACGCCTTTTACATGGCGTTTTCACACTAATGCATTTTCAAATCCATTTTTTTTTTTTTAACACAAGAAAGAATGAATAATTAAGAAACACATTTAACATTTACTATTACATACCTGCCAGCAACTCAGTACTTTAATTAAAAATCACAGGAGAATGTACAGAAAGGCAACCTTACAACATGGATGTATTTGTTTATATCCATTCTTAACAGCATTTAAAAACAGATGAGTAAATTAAAAATAATGCAATACTCTCATTCTGTTTGAGATCTGTCCCTTTAAGAAAAAGGTTTATTGTATTGAACACAAAAAAAATCAGGAGTGTTTCAGTTGAAAGTGCAGTGTGTATCATATGAAATTTGGTATTACATGGAACATACTCAAACATCAATTATGAGGACAGACTAGAAAATCATAATTTTGGTGTCATGTCTTGGGATGTGGCTAAGCAGTGGTGAAAAGGTTGTACAGATTAGACAGTGTACTAAATGTGGAAAGAAGTTCACTTGAGAGAACTGGGTTGGGCAATGAAAGAAAAAGGAAGGGAATAATGAAGAGGAAGGAAAGCATAATAAACAATGGGGGTAGATGCAGAGAAACTGAGGTTGAGTAAGTTCTGTATGGTATAAAAAAAAAATTACAAAAGACATAGAGACATCTTATGAAATAAAGAAAAGTTTTACAAATAGAAGTTATAAATTAAACTAGAACTTCAGTCCAAATACACAAGTGAAAAAGAACAGAGGGAATCAATATTCTCTTCTTACCAGAAAGGGAAAAGACATATAATCTTTTTGTCCCTAGGAAAGTCTGCTGTTGGGAAGCATGTGAAGCCCTAGAACTCTGCTCATCTACCTGATGAGCTAGCAGCAGTTTGAGTATTCTTTCGCAGTAAAAGGGATTCTTAGTAAATAATTGCAGGCAAAAACCTCTTCTGCTTGTGGAAGTCTGGCTTCGAAGTGTAGCTTATTGCTTGGATAAGCAATTTTTATATAGTGACATAATACAATTAAGTGGAGTTTGTGAAAAATGTAGTGGAAGCTGGTGATGAGCAGCATGCTACTTGTCTTCTTTGGTTAAACAATACTTTTAGCAGCGTAACTAAATGAAGGCTTTCATTTATGCGGCATGATATAAAGATTTTCTCAACATTGGTTTAGTCTGGCTACATTGCTCATATAGAGGAAATCTGTGAAGATGTTATGTGAGTCACACCAAAAAACCAAAAAGAGTGATAAGCTCTTACATAGCTTCATACGGGGGATTAAAAGAAAGGAAATATTTTTGAAGGGTCTTATTTCTTCTGCCTACTCTATGCCTTCACAAGTGAACCCAAGAGTCCAAAATTACCATGATTAAGAGACCTCCTCAAAAGGGCAAAACTTGTTCTAAAAACAGCTATAGAATTCTTTAAAGTAAGTATATCTATATATATATATAGATATATTCAATTATTCATTCTGCATACTGAGCCATACGTTCCTCACTTGTAAGTTCCTAGTCCTGATTACTGCCAAAATAGCAGGTTTCAATCTCTCCATGCCTAAACATTTATCTCAGGCCACACAAAGGTGTTCACAAAATTTTACAATATTAGAGTGCATGCCACTATATGGGAAGAAGTCAGAGTTTTCCTTACCAGCTTTGCAGACTAATTTTACAAGTTCAGATTTCTCTTTTATATTCCCCTATTTTCTTATTATTTAATCCATCAAGCAAAGGGAAAGAAAACATCAAATTTTGTGACTCCCAAAAAATTAGAAATATAGCATTATTTGAAATACATGCTGTCAATTTTACATAGACAGATAGATAGATATACTGCATAAAAATATATTTATATATTTACATTGTATTTATTTATTTATTTATTTATTTATTTATTTATTCCTGTAGCACAGGCCCAAATGGAAAAGATGAAATAGTCATTAAAAGACAAAACATGGTCAAAATATAAGGGTGGGGCAGGGGGTGGGGTGGGGGGGTGGGGGGGGCAGAATTGTTCATCTGTTACCTTTTATTTTCTGTATTATTGTTTATCAGATGGAATGAAAATATTGGGCTGATTTCTGGTATTTTTACAAAACATATTTTCTTGAAAAACTGAATATTTCAAAAAACAGAACTACTGATTCTCTGTCCATGACAGGAATATATCTCCAGAAAGGTAATTTAAAGGAATTTGCAGTTTTGAGCATGGCTTTTAGAAGAAGCTGTTGTCACAGTGACTGTTAACACAAATCTTGACTTTGCACTGAATAAATAAAACTAAAATGAAATTAAATGTAAAAGAAAGAGACAGAGAGAAAAAATGGGAGAAAAAGTCTGTTCATATTTTTCTGAGATAAACAAACTCAACTTACTAAAATAATGTCATCAATTGAGGCAGTCTTCCTTCTCAGTCAAAGAATATATAAAGCATGTGGCAGAGGGCTAGTATGCTAGCTACCCTTCTGAAAGAGACAGCTGTGAAAGCTGCCTTATGTCACAAGACCTTGCTGTCTTATGTCACAATGCAGCGAATATTTACTGTTACACCAACGGGTATTTCAAAGCTGTGAAAGCCCTTTTATCCAAACTTCAAATCAAGAAAAAAAAAAAAACCAACTTCATCAGCATTGATACTCTTCTACCTTTTTTTTTCCATGCAAATGCCCAAGCAACATATTCAGAACTTTTAATTAATGTAGAAAGTCGTTGATAATTCTATGCTAAGAACTGCCCTGGACCATGTAACAATTTGTTTGCCAAAGCTCATTTTCCCTGACATCTCCTGGCCAGCAACACAGGTGGAATTAAGGATTGCAGAGCTGTACACTGTGTTTTATGTCCACACACTACTGCTTCATTCTAACTGTGGCTACATGAAATAAATGCATTTACATAAAAATAGTTTTAAGCAGAAAACCTGATGTAACATAACAGGTACATTTCTTGTACGTATCTAGGGATAACTAACTACCACTGCAACCATAGCCACTAAAGCAGTGTCTTTATGTCCTCTGTAGGGACAGAAATAGTGTTTATGTTTTATGATACTGCAAAAGTAGTTACAATATCTGGACATATTTCACATTTAGTAGTAGGGAATAACCAGTCTGGTCCTAAAATGTGATAGGTTCTGGCCATCTGTATCACAGTTCTGAGGCAAATGGAAATGGTGTGGACACACCATTAAAACTGAGTTACTATGGCAAGCATCAGGCAGAAGTGACCAATGAATATATTGATATGTTATAATTTCCTCAGAAATCATCATCCTTTATTGATGGATCAGATCATATATCGGCTGCATAAGAAAGTACACTATAGTATCTCATGAAAATAATAGAGATGAGTGATTGTCCATGCAGAGAGAAAATTTGCTTTCTCACTTGTGTTAAACTGCCAGTGTGATACATGATGAGCCTCATGAACTACTGTGCAGCACATATCTGGAATATCAGCTACAGTTCTGCTTCTAATACAGAATCATTCTCCTGGTCCTCTCACTTCTTGTTCCATCTTTCCTTACAATCTTTGAATTTGGTCTTGTATCCAAGCAGGTCAACTCCTTGTGACTTCAAAATCTGTTTTCACAAGAAACTCATCTAAAGTACATTTATTTCTTTAAATCTGTTCATATGTGAAGCTTTGACTGGCTATTAACTTGATATATATACACTACAATGGTGTAATTAGGAATAGCACACAATCATTTTGTGATACTAGGATGGTATAACCAGACATAACTTCATATATATATATATCACATATATAACAGTGTGATCACCAAAGGAGCAGAGTAAGGTGGTTGACATTTAAAACAGGCAGCATCCAAGAAGTAAAAAGTCACCAGACAGCACGAGGAACTGCAAATTGGCAGGGCATCTTCCCAAAGAGTTGTACACCAAACATCCAAGTATTTGAATTTAAAACAACTCTGTCCAGTTTATCACAATCTCATCAGTTATCCAACTCACACAGGATTTTGATACGAAAGGCTATGTAAATATTTATTTGACTTATTAATAATTGCTCCACCCCCAGAGAGATGACACTTTGTGTTTCAGAAGAGTGGCTCAATATCATAAATACACAATGACAAACAGAAGGAGCCAAGAACTGAAACTAGGAGGACTCCAATGGGTCAATAAATCTTCTTTAAACATAGTTTTCTGTAAGCACTTATATCATATGTTAAGATCAAGTCTGTAAAAATATTTTCCTTGGATTTCTTCCCCTCTTCTTTATACTTATCACTAAATAAATTTCTCATGGATTTTATAACTTCCATTGGTTTTTCATTAGACATGAAGGACAGACACCCCACTCCCACCCTTTATTTTTGGATGATGTCAAAATTAAAAGTTCAGAATACACGAATACTTCTACTCTCTGTTGGCTTCTCAGTCACTCAGAAGTCAAATTAAAGGTTTTCTCTTCAAAGTTCTGAAGCCATTAGGTATTAAAGGGTTTCTAGTTTGCATTCTTTCCTTTATCATTATAGGCATCTATTGTCATTTCAAAAAACAAATGCCAGCCTGCAGATAAAAGTCTATCTTTCTCTCAGTGATGTTTTTGACTTTTAGCAACTGAACACTTAGGTCCAGGAAGTGACTGCTGTAACTCACCAGATGGGGCCTAAGACAAGCACACCTGTGCTCATGTTTACAGAAATTCTAAAACTGAGAATGAAGATAGAACTAAAATAAATGCTCAGAAGAACTACTGCCAAGCATAAGCAAACTTATGAAGGCAGTCACTTGTAAGTACAGGCACTGGAGCCAGGTAAACTTCGCTGTCTACTGTAGCATACCTTTATGAAAATATTTGCAGCTGGGATTTTTAAGTTATTCCAGAAAGAATTACCTCATAATTCCATGATTTTCAGAGAGTAAGCAGTGCAGAAAATCACACCACAATAAGGAAATATGAACAAAACCCCTAATTTCTATTAAGCTACATGTGTTAAAGCAAAAACAACAAAGAAAAAAAACCCAAACCCAAAACACACACACAAAAAACCTCAACAGAATACAGGCACACTGTTACAAGGTAAGTAGCCATCAGGGGTTTATTGATTATTTTGGTCCCCATTTAAATCCTCTTCAGTGATTGCTGGCTGCCTGAAAACAATAAAAGTTTTGTCAGCCTTGGTTTGAAACCACTAAATCCAGTGGTTTCTTTTCTCATCAAAGACTTTCCTTCCACCTTTCTGGGGACTGAGAAGAGCTTCTAAGACACCGAGTCTTCAGTTATTGCCATATTAGTCCACTATCCAATATTTAATAATTTATTGAAGAGGGCTCTGACTGTTTACAGCTATTTTACAGTAAAGTGAGTTCATAAGGATAGGACTGTGACCTACCATTCACTTTGCTTCCTATTAAAATCTTCATCACCCTTCCTTCACACTTAACTTACATCTTAAGATGTAAAGGTATTTCTACTACTGGGCAAAACAGAGAGTTGCTCAGAAGGTTATTAGAAGTCCTGTTTCAAGGTCGTATCAGCAGAGATAGAGATACCAGACTGCAAGGCATTTAAAGTTGCCAGATAGAATGTTTACTAGGAAATAATGGGAAAGCAAGTTCAATTCAGAATTTAAAAGCCACATAAATATCCCAAATATCTGGTAACTAATTAGGCTTCACCTACTGTACTGTCTAGGTTTGAGAGGACAGGTTATCTGCTAGGGAGAGGTGGGACCTCTCTAGGAAGGGGGAACTCCAATCCCTTCCCTCCAAGTTATTATAATTTAGAAGATTAAAAAGGCTTTTCAGTCAAAGTTTTGGGGAAAGGAATAACAGTTCTTTAATAATAAATACAACAGGACAAACAAGCATCAACAACTACAGCAATAACAATAATAATAAACAGAACCAAGAACCTCAAGGGGCTTTGTCTCACAAGTCCGGGGCAGTCTGATCTCTTGGCACCCTGAGAGCACCGAGCCAAAATGGTGGGACACTCGGGCTGATGACTGGAAACAGTGGGTTGTCCCCAGCAGGCAGGGGGTGTGTCCCGGCAGGCAAAGTGAGCAGTGCTGAAGAAGCTGCCATGTCTGGACAGGGGCTGACCCAGCTCCAGCAGGGCAGATGAGGAGCTCCGAATTCCTGGGCGCTCCAGCAGATGATGGATGGTGATAGAATTCCCAGGACCAGACCCTCCATTAACAGTGGGCTCTTCAAGCAGCTAGCAGTCGCCTGACCGTCCTCTCTGATGCCAAGTGCAGGAGAAAAGGCACCTTCAGCTCCCGGAGCCCCTGAGCCTTTCCCTCCCCCAAACTTAAGTGATCTTCCCCCACCCTCACCACTTCTTTTGTGTGGGTCAAGCACCATTTAAGCATCAGTATTTAGTCTCTTAACAACTTATGGGTGGGGGGGGAAATTCTGTAGGGAAAGAAAAAAACCAAAACTAAACCTAAGCCCCAACACATAGTTACAAATAGTCTCGGATTTTACCTCCTTAAATTATTATGATTATAGCAATATGATATTTTAGTCCTCAGGTAGCTGAGCATTCAAGCACATAAAACCACAGGTGTCAAAACTAAAATGATTGTCAAAATTTAAAAAAAACTCATAAGACTTTACTCACTTTAAAGAATTGATAATACAGTATGAAAAATATATTAAGTTTCAAAAAACACCTTTAACTGCTGTTCTCCATCAGTTGTTCATCAGTTTTGCATGAGAAAGAATCAGAATATCCACAGAGTATGATCAGAGACACTTGCACATTTCAAGAGTTTAGCAGCATTTAGAAGACATCAGAATTTTAAAAAAAAAAAAAAAAAAAAAAAGAGAATATATTATATGCATACCCTAATAAGTATAGTTAAATATTTAACATTACTGATGGTAGACTACTTAGATATTAATGCATTTATTCCCATACAAGAAAGTTTAAAATCCTACCACAAAACTACCTTTGACATTCAAAATTGTATCTCAGCCTAATGGTATGCTCTGTGATGCAGCAAACTGATTTTGTACCTTGGATGTCTCTATATTGCACATTGCCCTTCAAAATAAGAATATATCCATCATTTTATGCTGAAGCAAAGAGCATAGATGTGCTCACACAGATAGTTTTTTGTGCTAGTGGACATCAATGGATCAACTTGTTTGGAATCTTATTATGCTCATATATCCATTTTAGTGTACCCTTTGTTCTGCAACAAATAAAAAATTAAGGACACTTTTGAAAATGTGTATGACAAACACACAAGCTTCAAAGGTAAAATAAATACACTGTGGAAACCCAGTATAGGACTATGATAGATCTGTAAAGTGTAGAAAAGTTAAATTTCAGTGGGTGTAGCAAAATGTTTTCTTAAAATCCTTAGGAGAAAATGTTACTAGTTGTATGTAAATGGGAGGGATTCACCTATTCTTCAGACAGTTATTTCTCTAGGTTTGTAAAATGATGGCTTTGCAAGAACAGTCTGTGTCAGACTGGAGGCCAAATCTCAGCATTGTATTTCTTGCCCAGAGTATGCCACGAAAGGCAGACCTGGGTTGAACTAGTCATATATCAGATGGATGTCTTCTCTGTGTCACATCACTGCTCTGTGGATTATTTCCAGCATCCTCTATATAATTTATAGCAAAAGCTAGCATTTCCAGTCATAGACTTCTTTTAACTGAAACAGATGTCCATGTTCTGTAAGATATGCATGTTCAAAACACAACTGCATCAGATATGCTCAGCCTTAGTGTCGATCTTACTTTGATTCAATATACTGACCTGTCAAAAAGATTTTGCAAGTACATACTCTCCTTCCTCCAAGCAGACACTGTGCAACACTAAAAAAAGCCCAAAACAAACAATTACAATTTTGATTCCTGTCATGCGTTGGCACAGTTTGGTTTTTAGTTAGGGAGGAATGTGGAGTGTTTCCCTATCAGGACTTTGGAATTGTTTTAGAAAGGACAGGGACCTATCAGAGGCTAGTTTGGGATATTGGCATCTGCTTTGACCACTGAGAATGTTGAATGCGGCTTTGGGGAGTACCCATATAAATCGTGATTTTGTTCAAGTCAGCCCTTCTCCTTCTGGTCAGCTGAACAGGTAACATCAATTTGGGCCTGCTGCTCCCTCCCCCCTTCTGGAGGGAAGCTGGCCCCGAAGCCTGGCTGAGCTCCATCGCTCAGATCATCATCTGCAGGGGAGGAGAGGTTGCAGTTTAACATCAACTACTTTTTATAACCTCCCTGGAGACCCAGAGCCCCTGGAACAGGGATGGATCTCCACAGGGCCCCGGATAACAGCTATGGGCCCGGTTGGGCTGAAGCCACCCTGACTGTCACTGAGGGGTGGGCAGAGCTCTCCTCCCCCCACTGGTGATTTCCAGACGCAGAGGAAAAGAGTGGAGGGGAGAAGCCCAGCTGATCTGAGATGCAGCAGGGGGAGACCTGAATATCGTTTAATACTGAAAGTAGATTATTACACCTTTAAACAAATGCACGGACTAAAATATACAGAAAGTAATTTTGACCAAGTAACAGTGGGTATTCTAAGTCTTTTGAAGACTGACAGCACCACTATCATTAAACTGGAAGCCATATATTTTCTCTATTAGCTGTTTAATACTTTTCAAATTTTTTGTGGTCCACAGCTGCATAATGGATTCAGTGGAAGAATTTACCACCAATATCAGACCACAAGCCATCTCAGAAGAGATAGGGGTTTTTTATATTAGTTAATTGCAGTTATTCTATTACTTTGTTGGACACATTAGTTTCTAAAAACAATCACAAAGAGGTTGTGAAATAAAATATTAATTCTATTTAGTAATATTAAGCAAGATGGGAAGATAAAGCATTTCCTTACCAAGGAAGTATGTAACCTTGAAATAATTAAATAAGAACTAAAATGATTATGCATGTTTTGTTTCCTTGCTAGGTCTCTACTGCTCAGTCCCTTTATACTGTACCACATGTATTTATTTGATCTTACATCATCCAGTCCAGGGTATACACAATTAATTGGCTTTAGCTCATCTTCTAGTGTTCTGGAGCAAGAATGTGCTGAGGGACATCAAACTGGTACCTGGCCTTCTTATACACTACAGGCTCCTTTACAAAGTAGCACTCAGAATACAGCCATAGTTACAGGATAACAAATGCATTTTTCTTACCATTGCACAAGCAGTCACGGGAAAACTGGTATGTATCTATTTTCCCTTTATATTCTTAGACACAAAGCTACATGTTCAGGGAGCTAAGTGCTGATTAATTTCTATGTTAAGTCATTTCTGCCTCCTTGCCATTTATTACCCAATGTTATCAGGTGATAGTATATGATGAGTGATACCTGATTTTATTTAGAGTGATACCTCTAAACAGAACATTTAACACCACTGGACATGCTTTACACTGATGCATAGTGTAGTCAGGATTCAAATACACTCAAACTGATTAATACCTGCAGCATGGAAGACAAAAACATTTTGTCCTAAAAAGAACAGTGACTTTTAATTATGATTTTTTTTTTTTTTTCCCCTCAGTGAGCATAACATGATAATGATAATAGAACAGTATGAGCTGAGCCATGTGAATTAATGAATCACGTGAAGTGGAGTTGTGTTTCATTTTACAGGAAGCATTGATTTCCCCTTGATCAAATCAGGTCTTTTGCCTAACTTCAGCAACTAAAAGCAGAACCCTGGATAAACAATTAACACTGCCTCCTTCTGGCACTTAGATGTTTTTTGTTGACATATTCCCCCAGTATGCAAGATAATACTCTGCATAATGTCTATAAATGGTGAGAGTGGAAAATTTGTTAGGAATATTTGGTTTGCATTTAATTTCTTTGTACTTCAGGTAATTTAGTACTCTGAAAAATTATATTTGGCTCAGACAACACCATATGAAAGCTTTTTATTTTAATTTTATAATAAAACTCCAGCTTCATGTTCTCTCTAACTCATTGTTCAAACACTACAACTGCAGAAATGTAAAAATAGTTACTGTCTCTAAATTTGGCTAACATTTCTATGTCAGCTTTAATAAGCTGACTTATTTTTTAATCTCTTTAAGAACAAATTTAAAAATTTTCTTTTTACATCAAGATAATAGAAGAAGATAAGAAAATATATGTTTTCAGCCTCTCTTTTTTCATATTTGAAAAATAATAGACCCTTTTTTTTTTTCCCCTGAGTTTTATCACAAACCGATTCACATTACAATTTTTCCTAGGGTTTGATGCAAAGGATGCATCTTATACAAGAAAATAGTAATTACAGCTTTTCTACTGGTTATTCAAGGTTGTAATTTCCCACAAATATTGCACTAGGATACATTTAAATAGGCTTAAATGGTTTTTTACTACTATAAAATGCTAGTAGGCTGTCCACTAGATCCTGATCTAATGACACCTAGATCTAACATTAGTTTTCATTACTTTTATAAGAGTGCAAAAGATTATAATTACTAAAAATACATATTCTTTTGCATTTTTACAATGCTAAGTATATAATATTTGCAATTAAGTTTGTTTTCTCTATTTGAATCTGCAAAGAATACTACTGGAGAAGGGAGTGCTTTGTTTATATTTTTCATGAGCAAAATTTTAAGAGCTTAATTGACAGGAGTTCAATTCCTAGCTTGCATTAGTCTAATAGTCCTAAATATCTGGGCTCCTGAAGCAATTTATGTTCATGTCAACTCTGCAGGCTACAGATTCAAAATCACTGAAAGGTAGTCTGGCCTCCAAACAACTTCTGGACCTCAAACTTTCCTGACACCTCCTGGGTTTTTATCAATGTAAATCTTGTGGTGATCTCCACCCACAGTCTAGCAAAACATTTCCATGCTCCAGTAAGACGCATGTCAAAGAAACCGGTTCTTGTTAAAATACAGTGGAATCTTAGATTCTGAATAGAGTTTCCTAGAGTACAGAATATTGAAGTTAAAAAGGCTTTATGTATTTTACCTTCAAAAACTTCCTAGCAAAATAGTATTAAGAACAGATCTTTTCACATTGTGAAAAGGACAGAAAATATAGAAATTTTTTTAAAAGTTACCTATTTTTTAAAATCTGATTGAAATTTGAGATTTAAATCTGGTAGAATTTGAGTAGCTGCAGTTCTTTCACATTGACCCATTGTGATTTTAAAAGAGTCTTTAAATATGCTGTCTTGTGTTGGATGTTAGGATATTTTCCTTTTTTTTCCTTTCTCTTAGGGAATTTTCTCCCATATGTTGCTAGGAGATAATAATGACCACATACTTAAGAGAGACAAAATAAGTTGTCACAGCTCAGAGGAGGGGGATGCCTGTCTACTCACCCATTACCTGGGGGAGTTCCCTGGGAAGGGCAGAGATACCAGCTAGATTTGGGACTAGGAAAACAGGGTTGGATACAGCTCCCAGTTTTCTTTTTGTTCTCTCAACTTCAGAGGAGGACTGTGGAGCTACTGCTCAGAAACAGAGGGGAATTCACCACTGCCAGAGCCCATCCCTACCTTGTTTTCTCCTGCCATGGATGAGCCTTTGTTTGTAAGAGCAGCCATTGAACTGGGACCTTATGGGAACCCTGACTCACAGGAAAGGACTCTCGCCATCTCTTTGGGTGTGTCAGAGGAAACCCAGAAACCCGAGCTCTCCCCCTTCCAGGCTGTGTGTGGCAGTGACTACAGAGACGCCTGGCTGCCAGTGCCCAGCACCGCTTCTTTGTGCCGCTGCCTCGGGCTTTGTCGCTGCACTCCAGCCCAGCGCCCTGTGTCCACCCGATGCCCACAGCTCCTGCTGAGGCTGTGGAGTTTTCTGTTACCTTTCGTTTGCCACCGCAGGGGGCGTGCCTGCCACTGCCGTCCCAGCCGCCGCTCGCGGTTCCTGCTGCAGCCCATTCCACCATCCAGCCCATCCACCAGTTCCACGGGAGGGAGACGCGGCTGAGATCGTGCCACAGCGCCCCCTGCAGCGGGGGGGGGATCACCGCACCCGCCCTGCCCGGCCGGGAGCCACCAGCGCCCCTGCCAGCTGTGACCGGAACTGCACCAAGGGGAAAGCGCTTAGAGAGCGGGAAGAGATTGTTCATTGGGTTTTCTGGGGGATTTTTTGGTTTGTTGTTGCTGCCATTGTTGTTGTTTGTTTGCCTTGTTAGCCACATACATATTAGTGAAGAACTGCAATTCCTTTTCCCATATCTTTGCCGGAAAGCACCTTCATTTCAAAGTTGTAATAATTCGGAGGAAAGGGGGTCATATTCTCCATTCTAAGAGAGGTTCCCGCCATCTTTGGCAGACACCTGTCTTTCGAACTAAGACATCTTGGAAGCTATACTCAACCTAATTATGCTCTGAATGTGGCTCTTTGTCACTAGGCCATTGCTTACCCATTATAGCCCTCATTTTCATGATGAATCACAATTGGCCAAAACAGTAATATAAGTGCAATGTATGTTCTACCCTCCCTCTTTATGATTAATTGTACTAGTGGTACAGATTTGCATGAATGAATGTCAGTGTGTTTTCTGCCCTGAACATTTCCTGTTGGCTTCAATTCATCCCTGCTGACATTTATTACAAATTATAGCTAAATATTCTTGATTTAATGGATGCAGTGGCCCCTCATCTGAAGGTGATCGCAGTAATAAACGCAGACAAGACTAGCTTATAAAAAGTTCTAATCAGATTGTGTTTGCACATATAATAGAGAGGCTGCACAGACACAGCAGCAAAATGGTATGACAGCCTTTAAAATGCAGCTGCTGAAAGTCAAGGGTTCAAGAACATATCACCTGCATTATTTTTTGTCCCTCTGCCTTCTCTGAAGCACCTGTGACAACAATAAGATCATAGTTAAAAGGGTCAAAGTTTCACTTTTGATCCTTTTTCCACAAATAACAATGAATACCATAAATCACACCTGCTGTCATTGCTAATTCTTCTTCTAGAAAAGCATGAGAAATTAGAGAGATTAACTGAGTCAGAGATACATCTGCAGAGTCACATTTATCTTAGGTTAATATGAATCATATTAAAAACTTTAATTCTTCTCCCCATGTCCCCCCAAATCCAAAAATGTTTCCATACTTAGACAAAAATAAGGGGGAAAAAATATGTTGCTTGCCAGAAGTACAGAGCAGACAAGAAAAATAGCTAAGTAGTTTTGCAAGATGTACACATATATCTCATATAGTAAGACTGGAGAAAACGTAAAAAGAAGGATAGTATACAGTTTTACTATTGAGGACACAAAGGATTTTCCCCTTGACCTGTGAATGAGTAGCTGCTTTGTGATTGGGGATGACAAAGGTTAACAGGGCTAACTAGGTTTTAGTCAATCAGTGCTACTATCTTCTTCAGAAAATTTTAGAAAGGGTCCTAGAGCATCCAAATTAAAATCACTAAAGACCCTGCCTGTAAAGCTCTTATGGGGGAAAAGGGAAATAAATCATACTAATCATGTTGTTTAGAGGTGCCTCACAGCACCATATCTTTGCTTTCACATAGTATTATCACCATGCAAATGGTTTAAGAAGAATTTTTTTTCATTGTCTTCTCAAGGACTGGAGGTGCACGACTGGCTTGTAGTTTTTCCAGACTCATCCTCTCCAGGAATGTATCCCATTGGATCTTTCCAGGCATTCCCGGGGGATACCAAAGTCTCCCCTCCTGAAAGACAGAGCTGTTGTTTGGCTTTGTGCCTTCCTTCCCCTTTTAAGATCATGAACCCACAATCTTACAGTCACTGTAGGCAAGGCTGCCCATGACTTTCACATCCATGACTGGTTTTTCATAAGTAGCAGGACCAGCAGAGCACCCTGCCTTCTTAGCTCCTCAATCACCCATCATCCACATGCTCTAGAAAATCTCCAAGACTGCTTGAACCCTTTTGTTTCATCCCTCCAAAAGCTATCAGGGTACCTGAAGTCTCCCATGATGACCAGGACCCGTAAATGTGATGTTTCTTCCAGTCATCTGAAGAAGGCCTCAGCTACTACTTCTTCCTGCTCAGGAGATCCACAGCAGATTCCCACAGCAACAGCAACCATGCTGGTTCACCTGTTGACCTTCATCCATCCACAAGTTCCCATCTGGCTCTTTACCCATTCCTGGACCCAGCTCCATGCACTTCAGCTGCTCTCTCATATAAAGGGCAAATCATTCTCCTCACTTTCCTCTTCTCATTCCTAAGGAGCCTGTGTCACTCCTGAACCAACAATCCTCCCTGCGCCTTATTCTAGAGCCACATCAATGACAGTCCTTAATCTTTTAATGAGACTATTCTCTCCTACTAATCACATAAAATATTATCTTTACAGAAAGGTACATGCTTAGGTCATGTTTTGTGTATCAATAACTAAATATTAATCATGATTTATCAGTAACAAACTGGACTTATAAGAAAGTGTATCTTTACAACAAATTCATAAACCCCCAAACAGTTATGTTTAAAAGGTCCTTTTTTCCTTTTATTTTATAATGAGGACATTTAATAATTTATTAGCATCTATTTTTATAAGCATAAATAACATGAATCTATGCGCATTTAGAATATTTTTACATACCTACAACTGATGTATCTAGGTATCAGGCATGTACATCTATTATTGCATCACAGCTCTTTCTCATCTATTGTTCCTGTGAAAACAGTGTTCTGTATCCTGTTTTTCTCTTCCCTTACCAACTTGTGAATTCACAGCAATACTTTGTCCTTAATTCATTTACCAGAAAAGACTTGTATACCAATAAATCCTCAGGAAGATTACAACTCCTGGGAGCATGGGTTGTTTTATCCATACTTATCTCCTGTCTAATGCAACTCTGGTTTTTTCTTTTCTGACAGGCACCAAATAAGGAATGTCCACATCAGAGATTTTAATTACTTGAAATCTTTTTTTTTTTTTTTTCTTTTGATTGATTACAGGCAGCAAAGCAGCTCTTGTGTTAACCTTTCAAAATGACAATTTAAGTTATGAATACAGTGATCTTTTTTAGCTCTATTGCTACAGATGATACATACTGCACTATGTTTTAATTGTACACCAAAAATGAATTGCCGTTATTTATGAGAAGTGCTGCTTGTCTGCTTATAAAGAGTCTAAGCAGACCAGGGCACAAGCTCAGATATTTTGTTGGTGCAATGCATATTGTATTTGTTCAGGTTTTTATGCCAGCCCCTCCCATTCAGACTCTGAATGGACCTCACATTTTTGTGTAGCAGAGGCCTGAATGAAGGACAGTGGCATTTAGACAGAATACAAGCACCTCATGTGGCTAACATGAAATTTAATAAAAATTCACCTTCAGATCAGATACTGGCAGTGTTCTACTACCACTGTAAATGGTTTCACATCATTCCCACTTCATCAGGGAAGACTGGGCGTGCAGTAGTTCGACGCTACATAATTCATTTACATGGCATAGTAAAGAGAAAACACAGATTGTGAATTGTTATGTCATCAGAATTTTGATAGCTCACAGCCAGTGACCACTAATAAGAAGCTTCAGAACATATTTTCCTTGAACACAGGGTGTATCCAACCTTTCTGTCAGGATTTACAAAAATAAGGGTTCTGGTGGATTCATGACAACATTCTGAAACATTTCTAAAGAAAGCAATGCCACTGATGCACTTGCTTAGTGCAAAACAGCTGGCAAAGGAAGAAAGATTGGCAATTTGACACGTGGAAGTTTATTATTGTTTAAGCAACATACTTTTTCCAGATTCTAAACCAAGTCCAAATCAAAGGAAAGAAGGATTACCTTCTGGCTACTGGCCCAGTGACCAGAACATCATTTTTCTTCCTCTGTGTTTCATCATCAAAAGCAGAAGAGACTTGGTTTATTCTCCATGGAATTTCCATGCTAAACAATCAAATTTACAATCATTTGGATGACTATATTATTCATGTTCCCAAGGCTTTGTGGGTTTAATGTTTAATTCCATGTTACTTCAAGGTGTTATAAGGTCCTTGACTAATTTCATTAGCACTTTAATGAAGGATTTAATTTTTTATTCTCTCTTTTCAATTTTTTTCCTTATATTTTGAAAAAACATTTCTGCAACAAGTGTGCAGTTGAGATCTGAAAGAAATGCTTCTATAGAAGTCTTCAGCAAGTAAAAATCAAATAAAGAACACTAAATTCTTTAGTGAAATCCACAAGGGTAAAGCAAAATCGAAACAAAAACATGACAACATTTTCTTTAAACAAAAAATATTGACATTGTTACTTAAACTAAACACAAATGCACATTAAGAACATTTTCTATTTTTTTCTTGGACTGGAAATTAAATGTCTACATTCTTCCTAATAACATTGCCAAAGGCAAATCAGTTACTAACAAACAAAACATTTTGATGTGTTCTTAAGTAGCTTGCCATTACATCTATTTTACATTAGTTACAATATGATGCCTGTGTTTCTATTATTTTACAATATGTCACATGCTATTTCTCTCCTAAAGCCTGCAAGCCAGGTGGGAAAAGCCAACAGCTTTTGTGACATTGAGCATTCCTACCACAATATCCCAGCTTTTTGTTTTGCATTGTCTGCTTATTATGCAGAAAATCAAATTGCAAATATATCCTTTTGCTTAAAGCTGTAAACACATAGAAGATCACAGTAAACATCAGCTCTGTTACCACTATGCACATGTAGCAGGTGTCTACAAACGTATTCTCAAGATTTTTGTTTTGAAAGGCCCTTCAAATAAAAACAGACATGTATATGAATTAGAGCCATTGCTTGCCAAGGTCTTCAAATGTATGCCACTCCTGAGCAAATAAGACTTTTTCCCATTGTGCTGACAGTGTCTAGCCCTTCTGCTATATTGCAGACCATTTACCTAAAAAATTTATGAGAGTAGTGGAAAGGAGGGCACTTATGCCAACTCACTTACTCAATTTAAGTAATAGAGGTGTAAAATATGCAATACAGATTACAGTTCAAAATTTCTGCAGATATCTCTCCCAGACCAGATCCAGAACGGCTGGTACCACTGAATCTAAATGAATCAATTATCTGTAATACATCTAAAGGTAACAAACATGAGCATAAGGAAAGACTTAGAAATTAGCTAAAAGGTACAACTAGAGAGCATCAGGTGTCAAGCATCTAATTACAAGAAAATATTTTCTAGTAAAATTCTGAAAGCCTGAAGATGAGGAAAGTTCTACGAGTTGTTTTGTTGTTGGTGGTGGTGGTGGTTTTTGGTTTTTTTTCCCCCCAAGGTTTGCTAGTCTAAATATTTGAAAGTAATATCAGGAAAAGCTTTTTTCTGTTGAGACTGAAATTTTGAAGGACAAAAATATCACAGCAAGAATTGACTCTCCATCACTACTTCTACGTTTGAAATCAGAAGTTACTGAAGGTTACTTTAAAAACAATGGATGGAGAGAAGAGATGAATTAGAGTAGCAGCATTTAAAATATATGTTCTAGATGTAAAACTTGTGTTTTCATCTTGGTAAAGTGGCAACAGATGTGCAGTAAATTATGTCACTTTTTACACAACAAACTCTCTGGAGAGCAAAAACATACAAAGAGAGAAAAATGTATCATTCTTTAAAGTTTATTCTACTCCAAATGCATTTAACACAGAAACCACAAGTGTGATATCACACAGGCACACACAATTTCAGGTTAGTCAGTTATACTACTGGTCTCTACTTGACAGAGTAAAAGTTATCATTCTCAGAAAGGAGTGATCTTCAGGTTTGAGCTGCATTTTTTGCATCAGTAGAAATGAAATTAATTCCTTCTTATTTATATTTAACATTATTGATACAAAGACTGGTAGTTCCTTTGCAAGTCATTGCCACATTAGCCTTAGTGTTACTTCAGTCTATGCATCTACAGCTATACACCAGCCAATGGCTATGCAACACAATTTCCTTGCTAGCAAAACCAGTGAAAGTGCAAATGTGTGAAGGATCCCACTTTAATACCATAAATAGAACTAAGCAGATATAAATCACCTACTTTCTGTTAACTTCCTATTAATAAAGAAATAGCTACAACTTCACAATAAACCACACTGCAAATCATTCTATATGTCCTTGGACAAATTCTCCAATAATACCATTAGCTGCTGAGAGCCACTCAAAACAGCCATGAAATAAGAAACAAGATTCCCAGAAATCTTTAATAAAATTCAACTCCAATATCTCTTAGTTAGGGCCACTGCTGTCATACTTTAAAATGCTTTAAAAAGCAAAGCAGAAAAGCAAAAACTCTTTTAAAAACTAAGCTCTGTGATGCAAAGCCATGTTAACAGAAATTTTCCTGTAAATTTAGATGGAGGTTCTCTCAGCTGAAACAATTCCATTCTGTTTCTCTGAAGCTTCAACAGCTAAATAAGAAACATATTCACAGAAAACATAGAAAATAAAATATGCCTACATCTAAAAATCAGCTGGTTTTTAGCCGATAGATAGAATCTAATGCTTAATGGATGCAAAGTTTGCAGTTCACTGTTCAAGTGGTTAAACTGCATAGACTATTTCAAAATAAAAATCATATCATGTCTTTTGGTGATTAGGCTTATGTTTTAAAGCTAAGTACGTGTGATAAAAAGCTGAAAAAGACTCAAAGAATGAGGACACTGAAGACTGAGGGAATAAGCCTCTTTTTTAATGCCTTTTTTTTTTTTTTTTTTTTTTTTTTTTTTTTTTTTTTTTTTTTTTTTTTTCCTATTACCATCTTCATATCTTCATATTACCTTTTGAGGCTTTTTTCCTTAATGGGCATGCAATCCAGATACAGAATTTTGGGAAAACGGAGTAAGCAGAATACCTATAACTGTTTTCTTTACCACTGTAGCACAGTAACTTAATGTTACTGCATTGAAATGCTGTATATATTCAATGGAATTAGTAGCTTTGTAAAGATACTGCAATCATTAATGAAAATATTATCCTTATTCAAGGGATTATAGTAAGGTTAGTAGTTTTCTAACAGCTGGATGAAATATTCCTTTTTATTAGCAGGAGATATTCTACATGCCTACCTCCACTGGGAGGGCTTACACACTGTTGTTCATGTCTTATATTTATCCCAATACAATTATTCATTTCCATAGAAACCTTTTAGAAATTAACATGCTGTACAGTTCAGACAATATTTTGGAAAACAATATTTTTTGATGACAACACATTGTACACAAATCATTCCACCTCCCACATTTGCATTTGTGATCAGTCTATTTTGCATCAATTAGCTCAGTTCAAAAACGTTCAGCAACAGGTTGATTGTACCTTTAAATCATTATTGGTTTTCCTTACTAAGTGACAAATCCAGTTACCATAATTAGTTTACTTACAGTCACTCTTCAATATATATTGAGAGCTTCTTGGCCTTTTCAGCAGCATCCAATTAACATGGCAGCATATATTAGTACAATTTTAATTCACCAAAGTACTATTATCTAAGTAAGTGGTGGCAAAATATAGCTATTGTAGAATTTTATGCCATTAGATAATGACTGTGTACGGAGGGCTATATACCTAATAAATTATCCATTATGAGGGAATGTGTGATGTAGCATATTATTAAGACTAATCACTCTACTGAACAACACAATTTGAATTCATTTCAGCTGACAAAACTAAAATTCCAACATATGTAAGTTCCTTGTTTTGCACAGGTACCACTGTTGAGCTTAACAACTAATTCCAGCAGGTAATATTTGCAGAAAACCAACCATGATGCAGGTTATGGAAAGGCAATAACAAGAGAGACAGCCTAAGTCCTTCCGTAAGAATGACATAATGCTTTTACTCTCTTGTTCTCACACTCTCTATGCTTCCCATCTACCACATCTTCAAACAAATTGAAGACTCATCTGACTATTTCTCTTAAACACTGAGCACAGTAACACTAACAACTCACATCTGTGGAATGCTTCTCTTTCCATCTTTGAGCAGCACAAAAAGACTGAATCCAGAATTCTCAGTCCAGTGTCACTATTCCATTTTCTTGAAACTATATTTGTATTGATTGTCATATTATATATTCTGTTTAAAAACCCTTCTAAGTTTAATGTCATTCTCTTTAGTAATTTCTGAAAGAAATTACATTCAAATATACCTCCATTGTGCTAGGCCAATTTACCTCCCGTCAAATTTTGCACTATTTATACACAGTTTTATTGTGTTTTATTGTAGTTCTGCTGGACAAAAATAGAAGATAAAAAAAGAGATAGATTTTAAAAATACTGCAGGTTATTAGATACTGCTCAGCTTTCTTCATTCAGGGTATATAAAGCACAAGCCTTTATAAACAGAAATATTTCAAATTGCTCCTTTGATGGGATGTTTTCTGTCATCATTACAGTAATGCAGTTTACAGTATTACTGCAATGTACAGGTAGAAAAGAAGCCTTTTCTTTTCTTTCAGAAGGAGGAAAAAATATTACATAAGGCTCTGTAGTTCATATAGCTCCTGGATTCTGCATGGTACCATTTTCCACCAAGAATTGAACACAGAAAAAAAGCAAATCATGTGTCAGAGGCTTTGACAACTTTTATTTGAATTGATCATAGAACAATCTGACATGGTTTGATTCTATGCCATGCTTGCAGTATGTTGAGGTTCAGTTGTTCTACAACACACAAAGGCAACAACATTCAGGTAACATATGGACATGTGGTGCTTCACTAACCTGAAGCACTGGGACATTTGTGGCAGCCATGTGCCACTGAGGAGGGTTCTCATCATGGAAAGAATATGCATACAACGCAGCAATGGTACCTGTCAGCACTGCAGAAAAGCATCTTGCTGCTTACGCACATATATGTAGAAAAAGCTGGTGATGCAACACCAAGAATTTAGCTGAGGCATTTTTCCCTTTCTTCTTTTCAAACCAGCTTCAGCATCATAGAAGAGGGTAATGTACAGGCCAAGAGCAGAAGCTTAGCACAGGAAGATTAGCTAATCAATAATGTATTTCCATCCATATTTTTGACTCTTCCAGCATGAGAGATAAGCAGTTTTTCATTGCCTGAGAAATCAGCAGGCAGTTTTGTAGTGGTGGCTTTCTAAGAAGCAGATGAGAAAACCCTTAAACCCTTGGGAGACTTGCAGACTCTGGGAGAACAGCTTGATCTTGGCCACCTGCACAAATATGAGCAAGTGGAACAGAAAAGTGAAGATTCATTCTGGTGTGATAGGCTGGTTACTCTAAAATTCTTAGTTACATTCAGTACTAAAGGCAAAAATTAATATAAGAAAAATGTCAGGTTTCATTACATGCGTACAGGCACTCAGATACACAAACAAAAAATACCATTACATCCTACATTAGGCATAAACAGCACGATTTCGGTACTGGCAAGGAATGGTGCTGCAGAGGTAGCCTCTGTGAGAAGAGGCTGGGACTACTCTGTGCTGGACACAGCCAATAGCAGCTGGCTGCAATAGACAGGGCCAAGATGGTGGTGCCTCTCTGAAAGTAGAATTATTTTTTTTTTCCTGGATCAGGGAAAATGTATTAGGAGCAGCAGCAGAGAGAAACTGCCACCTCCAGAATACAGTCCCATCCTCATCCTCAACCTCCTCTCCTGGGCCATGAGAAGGGATGGCTATAGGTGTTGAGAGTAAAGGAGTGAAGTTGAATGTGCAAAAAGGGGGCTACAATATTAAATTTCTCTTCTTGTTTCCCACTACCTGAATCTGTTGAATCATGAGTACACTGAAGTAATTCTTTCCAAGTCAAGTCTGATTTGTCTGCGCCAATAATTGTTAAATGATCTCTCTGGTTTTATCTCAATTTGTCATTTTTCTCATCCTAGTTCTCCTCCCATCTTACAGATGGGAAAGCAAGAGAGAAGTTGGGTGCATGGCCCTTAGCCAGAGCTAACTCTCCACACATCCATAGACTGAAACACAGGCTGATATTCAGGCTCTTGTCGTGTCTGAAACAGTAAGTCTGGGCAAAGACCTAAGAGAAACTGGTGCTTCACTGAAAGACAGTGAATTACTAGTTGCATTTTAGGCTAACCTTATAAAAGAAGCCTCTGCATCCTTCCTTGTTGGTAATTCTGATAATTGCTAGGTTTATTTTTATTTATTTATTATGACAGCATTAGGACTTAGTCTCTTGATACTTAGTTCCAGTACTTGTGCGCATAATGGCTACATTTTTTCTTTATATATCTTTCTTTGCTATGAAGAAGTGAACTATGATAGACCCACTTTATTGACAGACACACACTCAAAACACATTTCTATCAGGCACACTCTTGCACTTTACCTTGTGTAAACTATTGAAATTCAAGATATCAGTAAGAATATGTTTTCAATATTAAGGAGTGAGGGATTAATCCAATGTCCTAGTTTACAATGTAAGATGTGCCCAAAGTACGTATTCTATCATCATCTGCATGAGATGTTGAAACTAGGTTGGGCAGTGTTTCCCTTGCCCCCTGCCTCCAGACTATCTTCTGTTAGTGGCCCATCAATGCCCTGCTGCATGACACATAGGTAACTCCCTCCAGGAGCTATCTCTGTTTAATGGGCAATCAAGGACCCATTGCAAGACTGATAAAATGATATCAGCCCATTGTGAGATGCTCTACCCAGGGGGAGGAGCCAAGCATTCCTACCTGGATATAATCTGGGATTTGGGACAGCACAGGCAGCCTTACCCACTGGATTCCCAGAGGACAAGAGCTACCAGACCTTTCTGCAGGAACACTGCTTCAACAAGACCACTTCATCTGGACTGCTACCACCATGGTGTCAGGTTGTATTCTGACTCTGTCAGTGATATTTTGTACTATTGAATGCATTTTATTTTATTTTATTTTATTTTATTTTATTTTATTTTATTTTATTTTATTTTATATTTTATTTTACCTTTTTTTCTCTCCTATTAAATTGTTTTTTCTGACTTGGAGTCTCTCGCTAGTTTTGTCTTTAAGCCAGCACATCCGAAAAGAGGGGAGAAGTATGGAGAGTCAGGACAATATAGTTCTGACATACTCAGGATAAGCCTTCTTTGAATTAATTTCTTGCTGCAGCAGTTTCCCTCTACTAACAGTAGGCAGCAATTTCTATGCACTTTTTAAACTACCTTCACAGCCAGAAAGTATCTCACCATGTTGCAGATACATCTCTCCAACTCGAAGGACACTGATGCCCAAAATTTGTTGTTTCAGAAAGGGTACATGAGCAGGATACACTAACATGGCTAGGATTCAATAAGATATGATGATTTTTGCATTGCAGACCAATTAATGACACTCATTAATACTTTCTGACTGAACTTCCAGGGATGTCTTTTTTGGTTTGTTTTGTTTTGTTTAATTCCCTGAGGATGAACTTCCCTGAGAAGCCTAAGAAGTTCAAAATGGACATTCTGTTGAATATCAGAGAAAATCCCATCCTCTTCCCTATGATATAAATATTAATATTAAAGACCCCAGAGGTGGGAAAAATCTCACTTGTGATAGGTAACAAAATGACTGCAGTAAAAAAAAACAATATATGAAGCTGAGGTGAAAATATTCACACACTGAACAAAAGGATATCCATTTTCATGATGGCAAGTTGCAAGAAAGTAACAAATTCAGCACATCTGGTGTTTTACCCTAGAGCAACCCACCCTAAGCACTTTCAATAAACACAAGATGACAAGAAAACTAAACCCGTAGATACATCTCACCAGATATTTTCAAGGCACTCAGACCACTTAATTATCTGAAAGGCTGCATTACCTTCCCTGCTGCTTAAACAAAAACAAGAATGTAATATAATTCCTAAAACTCACTGAGGTCTGTGTAACTGCTTCAGGAATTAATAGCTCAGAAGCTTCACAGGTTTTGAAAAAGAAGAATTTCCACTTCTAAAATCAAGTACCTGGAGGTGACAACATAATCCCTAAAATTAGCTTTTCATTTTATCTCTGGGCATGCTCTCAAATATACTACATATAATTTATTGTATCAGCTAAAAGGAATGTTTCCTTATATTTCATCACAGCCTCTTGCTGAAGAACACAAAAGAATGCCAAGTGAACCAGCAATACAGTTCACAGATAAACTAAAAGAGCTATGGAGAATGCAAGTAGGAGAGGATTTCACTACTCAGTGTTTGCTTCTTCACAGATCATAGAAGGGGAAAGTAATTGCCATATGCATCAGAGAACACTCCACTCAAAATCACAATATTAAGACTACATTAACACAGAATATCCCTTAAGTTCATCTTTGTGGGATCTTTATATGTGATCCTTACAGATTTTTATTGTTAGAAAAAAAAAATCCCACTTTTAAGTCTTCTAATAAAGTCTTAATTCCTGCTGTTCCATCTCATCAAAAAGAACACATTATTCTTTGGCAGGAGCCTTTGTGGTATTTGAAGACTTGCAGTTCATATTCACCATTCTTCTTACCTCTAAGCTAAACATCTTCAAGCTGTTCTGTCTTTTCCTGATAGCTGAGGTTTCTTCTTGACTTCTTGAGGGAAGAGCTCAGTTTTTCAGAATTACTTTGAATTTCACTTCATATTCCAGTGTGCTTGTAGCTGAGGCATGACTTTAAAGCGTTAAGATTTTAGCTAGGTGTTAGAAGCAATTTATATTGATCAAGTTAGATTAGTAAATGGTAGGTTAATGATTATTAGATGCCCAAGCTAGAGCTAACTGTTGCATTATGAGCTTGTTTATAGAAAATATGGAGTAAGTGAACTGTCATAAGAACAGATTGAAACCAGTAAGAACAATGGCCAGCACCTGGACTTGGTATCAATCAATCACAAAGCAGGGGACCTTGGATCATGCCAGAGGGTCATAGAGACCTGATGAAGACTCTCCTGACTTCATCCTTTGAGACCACTGACCCAATTCAAGAGAAGAACTGTGCACGCATGAAGGACCAATAGCCTCATTTTAATACAGAGCGGGGATGGGAGGTGCTGGGGTTATGTATATGTATTGTATGTAAGATCTTGGAAAATAAATAGAGAGCGAAGAGCCTTGTTTGGGGCGGCCACGCCTTTCGGAGATGACTCCCGTGCCGCCCACCGGTGAATAAACATACCACTTTCTAACTTTAATTAGTTAGAGGGTCTTTGTCCTTGACTATATCAGTTTTCAATGACTCATAGCCTCTCCTAAGCTAGTGACATTGGCAAATTCAGTAGATACACTTTTCACCATCTCTTAGAGCAGTTTGCAGATTTATCTCCTACCCCTGAGTTTGGATTCATTTCTGTTTGTATAATATTGAAGTTCCTTGCTCTCGGAGTCAAATTTTGGCTAGCTCCAGACCCCGGTGTGTTACCCCGACAATGGACTCAAGGTAAAAGACAGAGGCGCTCTTTTTCTTCCTCGGGACCACGGTCCCACGGGTTTATTGTGGAACTCACAGCCCAGGAGGAAAAGAAAGAGGAGATTTTTTTGCCGGGATTTTTAAAACCCGGGGTTGGGGGGTGGGAAGAGGCAGGGAGAGGAAGCACAACCAATGGGAAACAGCTTGGGGGAGGGGGGGGGAGGGGCGAGGCATAGGGAGGGACCGACCAGAGGATACCAACACCAGAATTTAAAGGGGGCATAGAACATACCATGTGCAAAATATTATAAAACTATTTTTGTGTGCAAATGTGATAAACCATCTAGTGCAACCTAATAACAAAAATGAACTAACTATTTAGTGCACTACAACAGTATAATGCTGAAATAAGTAAGACTTCTTGTTTTTGAGAATACAGTTTGGGCTTCAAAGACTAAAGGAGGACTAATATTTGTGGGAAACAACAAGTAGCAATGGACAGCCCCCTAGAAACTGTAAATTTACTTGGCATGTACATGGATGTTAGCTAAACAATGTATAGGTGCCCCCATAAACTCCTTTACTAGATTTTTAAGTGTATATTCACATCTCAAACTTTCTGAATTATTTTCTTAGGTAAAATATAAATCAATATTACCATCTGTTTAATATGCAAAGAAAACTGGTCTTAATGGATATTAATACCCGTTCCCTGATTTTTAATATATAAAAACTGCCAGCACTTAATCATAAAAACATAGAATGGTTTGGGTTAAAAGGAACCTTAAAGATCATCTAGTCCCAATCACCCAGTTGCTAGAGTGGAATGCTCAAAGCCCCATTCAACCCGGCCTGGAACACTTCCAGGGATGGGGCATCCACAGCATCCTCAGGAAACCTGTTACAGTTCTCACCATAACTCACCATCCTTAGTCACATTAACCTTTACTACTATTCCATGTTAAACACTATCATGTCTCTGTTCTTTAAAGTAATTAATCAACTATATGCTATCTTAAGCACTCATAATTTTCAGTTGTATTACCTATGAAACTTATGTCTTTATCATTAATGAAGTCAAGTAATACATCTGTCTTAATTCATCTATTGCTTTATCTAAATATGATCACAACTTTAAAAATCACTGATTTATAGATTTACATAGTTTAGGTAGTTGATGGAAAAATTACTGTTTTCTCAATCACTGGACATCCAAATTAAGCCGTTTACTACAAATATGCATGTGGAAAGTTTCACTAGACATTGATTGCTCAGTTAGTATTACCTACTGTGAACAAAATTAAATTCACAGAGAAATGTAAAGCCCTGTCTGCTTCACATTATATATATAACATTAACATATATTAACATAACACATATAAATAAATAAATAAAATAAAATGAAATAAAATAAAATAAAATAAAATAAAATAAAATAAAATAAAATATTAATAATTAATTTTACACTTCATATTTAATGATAGTGGAACAGTTTCCTCCCTTGCCAGGTTGGCAATGCTGGGCCTGATGTCCCCAGGCCACACTTGGCCCTCCTAGCTGCCAGGGCACTACTGGCTCATGTTCAACTTGCCACTGACCAGAACCTCCTGGTCCCTTTCTTCAGCACTGCTTTGCAGCATCTCATTCCGCAGTCTGTCCATACATCCAGGGTTGCCCCATCCCAGGTAAAGAATGAGGTACTTTTCCATGTTAAATTTCATAAACTTAGTGATTGCCCAGACCCCTGATTTGTTAAGGTATCTCTGCAGGGCCATTCTGCCCTTCAGAGTGTCAATAGCTCCTCTCAATATAGTATCATCAACAAACTTACTTATTATTTTTAATGCCATTAGTATTATGAAATTAATGCAGTTTCATTTCCATTTATGATATTCACTGACATTTTTGTAGAGACCTACTGCTTTAAATCTTTGAAGAACAACACTGTTAAATTCTCTATTACCATTAAGACCAAGCAAGATAAAGGAAAACAACATTGACTCAATCTATAAAAAGTCTCCTTAATAAAATTTCTTCCTTTCAAGAAATTAAAGAAAGAATGTGTACTTCTTAAATAGGAGAAAAAAGAAAAAAAAGAAAAAAATGTTGGCAATTCGTTCTGTGTTACTGTGAATCAGAAAATACTGCAGGTAGTTTGACTGTTTTATGATCCAAACCTACTCTGTAGACAACAAACAAGTACACAAGATTGAAGACCTTCTTTTTCTTTTTCTTTGCCTTCTTTTTTGTTTTTTCTTTGCCTCAGAGCTCTTTTGGATTCGTACTTCATTTCATCAGTTTCCTGAAGTCCATCAATAAGCTGTGATTTTGTTATGTCTCACCATCACTCCCTCTTCAGCATACAGTCTGCTTATGACTTGCCTTTCTCAAACAAACTGCTGTATCGCCTCCCAATAAGCTGTTTAAAGAAACAATGTCAAATAAAGTCCCTAGTCTGTGTCTGACCTCCCAGCAGCACACTTATCTATGTTGCATTAGTAGCAAACACTGGGCCTCAGTTCCTTCTGCCCTGGCATCTATAACCCCCTACATGATAGAGGAAGTACAACCAACATAACCAACAAATAACCACAAAAGAACTTCAAAGTGATAGGTGCAATGCATAGGCACCGCTACCCAATCCCACAGTAGTCATCACAGTCTGCCGCACTCCACGAAGTTGCAAAGTTACAAAGGGTGAATTCTTCTACCAGCAACAAACAACCACACAGAGACCTTTACAATGCAGTCCAGCAGTGAACTTGACTTCTAAGACAGAAAAAGAGCAAAGAGCCTAGGGATTACAGCTGTTAATTATACATAGAAAGAATGGCTGCTGGTCATGAGGACCTACTGACATGGAACATACGCTACTGAACTGTCTCAAAACAACAAGTCCAGCTGGAAACAGACCTATGATAAATACACCCCAGTCTCTTTGCTGGAAATTAAGCCCCATGCAGCCACTCCCCTTCCCCCTCAGAGACACAAACAAAGGGCAGAATTTACAGGTTAACAATTTACTGAAAACAAACAGTAAGATCAACATAAAAAATGCCCACTGAGTCTGAACTGATGTGACAAGACCACAGTTGGGACCACTGCACCACTTTATTCATCACTTACTCTCCCAGAAAAGAAACAAAATGCCCACTGTGCAGCACCTTTCTTTTCCACCTGAAGTCATGCCCTGTTCTTCTCAGAAGAGAGACTTTTCTTCCACTTCCTATTTCCATACCTAATAGATAATGTACATTGTAAAGAAAAACAACCACGGCACACCACATAGCTCCAAGATCCAGCTCCTCTCATCTGAAGTGAAAAATTAATCCTTGGCTTAAACTAGGACACTCAGACACACATCTCTTCAGCACTATAGGTGTCAAACTCCGCTCAGCTTTTCATAAAAGCCTCACATCAGTACACCCTATGTGGAAATAATAACATGCCCTATGCCACGCCTCAACAAGGTTTGTCACCTCTGTTTGGTGCATCATATCAAATACTGCTGCTATACATCAAATATGTAACTTTGCCATGGCCTTGTTGCTGATTTTCAGTTAGATGCCTTGCATTCTCAAGCCTTCCTTGCTATCAACTAATAGGAAAAAGCCCTTCATACCCGGCCAGGAGATGGGGCCCTCCTGTGGATGTTTTCTAGAAGGAATTCTCTTATCTGACACTGTCAGCAATGCAAAAATCCCCAAAGAAAACTTATTTAAGGCTCTGTTAACATCCTCCCCCTCCCATAAATCACAATCCATAATGTTGGCTGTTCCAGAAACTCAGATAGTGTCTCCATATCAGATCCCAAAATAGAGCTACTTAAGGGTAAAAACCACAAATTTTACTCTGCGTGAAAGAGACAGACTGCGCCACAAGGATACATGACATTAATGATAACAGCAGAAGAAAGGATAAGGCCGTCTCTCAGTTTTATACCCTGGCCTGGAATAGTCCTCTGGACGAGAAAACATCCCAAAACCATGCCCCATGGAAGGGTCTGGGAAGGTCTCCCAGTTGAAGATCCCAACCCCTCAAAAAGGTGCAGGCACACATGTAGCCTGCCCTTACTTAGTGTGTAGAAGTGTCTGATCATCAGTCTTGGAAAGGGAGGCAAGCCAGTCTTGGCATAAGCAGTGATGGATGAAGAAGAAGGATCTAGCCAGATCTGAGCTCCATTTCTCACTCAGTTTCTTGCAGACTGTAAAGAGGGTGGTCATTTCCTGGCTTCCTCAATACCATGACTCTGTTTTTTGCTTTCCAACTGTGAAAAATCTGAAAATTATGTCACAGCCCTTCATAAGAATGATGTTTGTAGAACTTGACGCCACAAACGCATCTGGCAGGCCCTGGGGAATGGCAGAAGGCTTGCTGGGATGTTCATAGAGCCATGCCAGAAGGAGCATGCCAAAGCAGCACAATCTTATCTATTCTAGTAATTGAGAGCATTTTAACTGCCAAATCATACCCAGAGAGGGTACCGTGGAGGGCTTTGGATGGCATGGGCCAAATTCATGCCAAGAAGCATTCTGATTCTGTATTAGTCCAGACGAACATGGGCCAGCAACAGGAAGCATTAATGGCACACTCAGAGTCATTTGCATAGACACAACCGTGGCGCACAAATATCTTCGGCCTACACCCATCCATCTTATCTCATATACTTATTTAAACTCACAGGCTCCATGTTCCAGATTTCCTCTCCAGGCTCTTATTCCTTCGGTTCATTACACAAAATCCCAGAATTTTTACTGATAACATTTATCTAATTACACTACTTACCTAAGACTTCTCTTCTTCATGACTTTTGTACATTGATTTCTGTTGGTGGAGACTCTGAGTTTGCAAGTCATATTCTGATCAAGCAATGTATGTAGCATTTATCCTTTTTTCTCCCAGTGTAGGAATAGATTTTTTAAAAATTGAAGATGCAAATATACCACTCTGTTCATTTCTTTTTGAAAGTGGAGAAGTCAAAAATGCAGATGGAAGGAGTAGGTAATTGATTTTCTTTGCAAATTACAGTAATGGCCTAGAATTTGTCCTTGTAATGCAAATTTACTTGCTTAGAAGTAGAAGAAAACCCAAGTCATGAAAATCAGTCCTTTGCAATTCCAAACAACTGCATGATAGGTAATTAATAAACTGCTCAGGTTTCACCAGAAGGCTGAGGAAAGGTTTGCTTTCCCTGTATTTCTCAGAATCTGAAACCTTGTCCATCCTATCTTCAATGATTAAACCCCATTCTTTTAGGTTAATTCAATGGCTAGTTTATAATTTGCATTCTCAGAGACAAAATTCCAAGGTATAAAATGATGAACAGTAGTACTCCTAAATAACTTTTGATGGGTTTTTTAACTCCTTAAAATACTTCAGAGAAATTAGTACAATCTTTTTGGACACTGATATATATAACACTAAGGTAAACAAAGTTGGTAAACCTGTTTTTCAGAGGAAAGAATTTCAGCCTTATTCCCATGAATGGTACTCAAATTCAGACTAACACTGTTTCTATCTACAAATAATTTATTTAAAGAAACAACAAAAAATACTGATTATCTTAGTACCTCTATGTTAATTAATTTTATAGATTCATACAGCAACACAGAAGTTGCCCAAAAGTTCAAAGTGAATAGTGACATAGCTCTAAAACTGTACAATAAAAGCTGGACTTTTGAGATTAGTGATTGTGAATAAATCAGTGGTACATTAAAATATTAGATGACTTATTCTAGGTGGCAGAAAATAAAATTTTACTGCCACTTGAATGTATTACAATATTTCCTTTTGCATGCACTCATTAGATTGAGACCTTTTCGTTAGTCAAAAAGAGCCATTTCATGCACTTTTAGAAGTGCCTAAAATGTATATATATAGCTGATAGAACATAATGAGGTTCTTTTTCCCCTCAAACCATTATGCAATGCAGAGAAAATATGTATTTTCAAAATAGGATCTAAACCCTTATTACCCGGTTGATCAAGTAGTGTCCTATCAGTTCAAGGTTTTTGTTCAGCTTTTCCAAGTGACTATTAGTACAATGGTTTCCAAATTAAAGAAAACTCAAAAATAAGAAATCATTTCTACAGTGTGTTAGGCAGAAAAAAAACAGTCTGTTATTTAAAGGGTTTGGGTTGGGGGTTTTCACTCTGTAGGCTGAAGCATAATGTAAGAATGTCACCCCTAATGTCATACATTTACTCTTTTTCCTTTTTTGAACTTCCTCACAGAGTTACATACAGAGTTCCATGTTATATTTTATATAGCTCTCAAGGCAGTCTGGAATTTTTAGTGGTGTTTCATGAAATTCTACCATCATCCTCAGATCCTTCTCTCCCTTAACCTCTGCACCACAATCACAAAGTCTGTATTTTCTTTTTTCTTGTTCTTATGCACAGTTCTATCTAACTGTTCTTTCCTTTAAACTTTCGCACAGATGTCTTAACTTACACTCGTAAAGACGGGAACCTATAGTGTCATCTGGGACTTAAGTGAGTTTTTGCATGTGTCTTGCATTATATACTACCATATTTTACTATTTGTTTTCAGACACAGATAGTGTAGAAAGCAAGGTAAACATTTAGAAATATGTCTTATCATCAATGGAAAAATATACCCAGGGAAAAATCATCCAGTTTCAATTTAAGTGTGAAAGCCAGGCTGGTTATTCTTCTCCTAACATACTTAGCAAGCATGTGTCAAAAAGCTCAGTTTAAAACTGAACAGTTTTTGCAGTAACTGCAATCATCCACTACTATATTTTCTCTTCTTTTTTTAACAAAAAACAACTTGAAATGTCCCAGAATCATTCACAATAACATAAGAAAAACACAGGGAATTGCAAAAACATAGAAGGATCTACATGTCCCTGTCTGTAAATTTCAGGAATTACTGATATCCAGTTCAAAGCATTCTCAACATCCACACAACTTCAGTCTTGATCCTGCACCTCTAAATATTTCCTCAGCTCTTGGACCACTGTCTTCAAGGCCATGAGTCCATTTTCCTCTTCTACCTGGGCTGCAATTATTCAGAATATCTATTTTTTTTCTGAACAAAAGTTTTGTTATATTGAAGATCTAGCAAAGCCCATTATACATGGTTTTCGTAAATGTACAAGCCTCTCACAGGGCCAGCATTCGTAACTCTTACTTTCATACATACTGCCACAAAGTACCACTCAGAAGAGGAACCTGAAAGTGGAACTTACTTTCTCAGAGGCCTCAAATTAGTATTAAGCCTCTCCTTCACTAAACATAAAGAACTGATCATTCCAATTTTAAAAAATTGCATCTATTACATCTATACAAAAAAATTTACATCTATTACATCAATTACATTTATTACATTTATTAAGAGAATAATGGACACAAAAATTAATACAAACCCATCCATTCATTTTCTGTTGGGAAAATTGCCAGTTTCTTGTTAATTCCATTAACAAGAACTATATTCTCTTTTATCATCAGAGTTTGTAATTCCATAGAACTGGAATATTTTACACTAAGTTTTAGTTGTACTTACCTTTCATTGCATGGTACTAGCATTTCAAATTTTCTTAATTATTGTACTACTTTACGTGTGTGAATGAAGAAGTTTATTTACATTGTAGCGTCTCTTTCAGAATAATTCTGTCTGGGCATGTTCTACTCCAAGTTCTCAATTCCACCCTTGCTAGCACAACTGTTACCTCAGTCTTCAGTTTGTGCAAAAGAAAAAAAAAAATCCTCCAAGATGCACTACTGTTTTTAACTAAGATGGAAGATAAAAGTGTGTCTCCATTCATACACTTGTGAGAAATCAAAACCCTCCATAAAGGAGATAGCAGAAATGAACTTCAGTTTTCAATGACTGACTGACATGAAGATATAAAAGCACATCACATAAAACCAGGAAAATTATATAAAATTACTTGTCTTAGTACACCACTGCAACCTTTAATTTTTCTTTCATATTCTGGATATTGGCCACTGTTCAGAAAAACTAGATAGAGCTCACAGTGCTCCTGGTGCAGTTTACAAGGAGAGGTAGAAGAAAGTCAGAGACACTTTTATCTTCATGCCTTTCTTTTTCAAGGTAGCTTTAGCAATTTAACATGGATATTACGCTCTAACAGTACTGTAGCTAAAGATCTAAAGATCTATATAATTTTCACAGTATTGTGCAATCCTCTCAAGTAATTAATCTTCCAATGAATTTTAAAATTAGGACTTGTGCTGGTTTTGTATTAATTGATCTAGCCACTGATTGGTTTTGCCAGGAATGGAGGAAACTGCTAGCAGATTCTCTTAGAAAAATTATTTCCATGGGTGGCTTCTTCCCTCCTCACCAAATGTCAATTAATGCAAAACCATATTTAAAAAAACAAAACAAAACAAAACAAAAAAAAAAAAAAAAAAAAAAACCAAAACCACAAACAAACAAACAAAAAAACCCCCACCAAGATATATATAACACATTCAAGATACATACAACTTATAAGACAAACCATCTAAAAATTTCTTTGCAAGTCTTATTTCTACAAGCACCAATTAAGATGCAAAACATATCTACATTTTTTACACCTGCACTCCTAGTTTCACTTTTTGAATTAAGCTCCACCCACTACTGGGAGGAAAAACTCCAGCTGGAAAAGCGATTGACAGCATGTTCAATAAATAGATTTTTTCTTTACCTTGTTTCCATTAGCCTCTCTGCTTTTGAATGTGAAACCTAGGTCTTCAGCTTGGCTGTTGGATTTAAGTTTCTCTTCTCTTTGGTGGATTGATAGAGATTTTCTGAGGCTTGGAGTGAATTTCTACTCTATTTGTTCAAGTAAGAAATTGATAGCAGTGGTAAAGATGCCAGACATGGTACTAGCAGATGATACAAAAACTTCCTTGCAGAGCTCTGTGAATGCATTTCAATCCTGATCTATAATACCCCTGCTATTGACCTGGACCTCTCCTGTGCAGGGCCTGACAGAAGTTATCTGGTGTTCTGGCTCTGTGATTCGGTAAATAGCCACTAAATAGCCCAAAAGTCATCTTGACTTGTTTGATAAGCCAGTTTATGATCAGATCTAGATTATACAGAAGTTAATAGGCATTTTCATGAGTCAGTAAATATGAACTTGTTTTTCAGCATCTGGACACAACTAAGTGGTGTAAACAAGGTTATTCACACAAACATGGGGGGAGGGTGAAAGAAACCTGGAAATAAGACGTACAAAATCAGTATATATATATTTTTTTTCCCTAGAACTAGATACTGTCATTTAATTCTACACATAAAATTCCCAGTGGAGAATTTCAGCTTGTTTACAACTGATTCATCCTGAGGAGTCACCGGTATACTAGTACTACTAGTGCTGTTTACTTAATGTATTAATTATAAAATATTTCAGATAATTTCTCAGTGATGATTAAAAAAAAAAAAAAAAAAAAAAAAAAAGGTGCTAGAAGCTATACATAATGCTTATTTAATAAGAAAGCATTTATTAAAAAAGCATACTGCCAGTAGTGCTAGTCTGAATTGAACTGAAATGCTTAGCATTTGATTTCCAGTCTCTGTGAGACTGTGGAAAAGGACTCAGGAAAGACACAGCAAATATGTAGCAAAAGAGCAGCAGCATACTCTCACTACTACAAGCTTTCACAGATCTCTTGAAGTCAGAGATATGTAAGTTTACAGCTGCTGAGGATCTGTCACTAGTGCAGTAATAAAACCATAGAGCAGGTTGGGGAAAGAAGAATGAATTCCAGATGCTTGTTTTGTAACTGCACGTTGATAGTATTTCTTGAAACGTAAGTTAAGCATGTTTAATTCTTTGTTCTGTTATCTTTGTAAAATGGTGCAGTCTTGCATCTTAACATACAAAATTTTAATAATGATTTAGCAGGTTTCAAGATCTTTAATGAACATGTAGCCTTTTTTCTTGGGAAAAATATTCTATTACTACATTCAAGATATGAATACCAAATTTCCTTAGATGTTGTGCTAATGACTAACTTATAAACCTTTGAAAATAAAGTATTTGCCAAATAACAATATACAGTTATATTCGTGCAAATAGTGTCACTGGAACACAAAATATGATTTTAAGTCCAGTTGTTTCAAAACAAAGTAGAAAGCATTGAAAAGGTATTTGTAGCCAATACTTGTATGATGAACTGGATGCCATCATGGGCAATAAACAAGATATGGATTATCAGTTATCCATTACCCTAAAGTACAGCTGCACAGTCAATCAGTACCTAGTGTCCTTGGCTTATCAAGACAAATAGACCAAATACAGCAAACTGTAGTAAACAAATGTGAGGAGGACGAGGCATCAGAGACAACCTGCTGTGGGCTGACCACAACCCCTGTTCCTTGGGAAGCTGGGAATAAAGCAGTGAATTGGATGAGTTTTCTTATTAGCATGTTATTGACAGGACACAGGTACTGTTAAAATAGCTTTGAAAAACTTCTCATTTTTCACAATATTACTGGTGAGTGCCACAATCATCAGCCTGAGACAATAAAGTTTAAGAAGTTTTGTGTCTGCTTCTGTTTCCCACAATTCAATTCTATTTTAAGTGGCAATAAAATAATTCTATCCTAAGCTGAGTCTGTTTTGTCCATGATAATAATTCATGAATGGTCTCCCTATCCTTATATTGACCTGTGGGCTTCTCCATCTTATTTTCTCCTACCAGTCTGGGGAGGAGGACGACTAGAAGACTGGCTGGATGGGTGTCTGGCTGCAAGCAGAGGTCAGCCCACCAAAACTTTTTTTATGGACTTGATCAGTTTTAAATGGCTCTTTGTACTTTTTTGGTTACACTGCAACAGATAGCAGAAACCTATTATTAAGAGATATCTGTCTAGCTTTCAGATATTTTTTTTCTTTTTAATGAATTGTTTAAGTATTGATGTACTTTTTTATGACAAGAATATAATCAGAATGAAGACAGAATGCTACTAGGCTGAATTTGTCAAGGCCCTAAACTGGAGGAAGTGAGTTAATTGCAGAAACACATTTATTCATCTTAATTAATGTAATATTTTCTGTGATTTTTTTTTCAACTCAGAAGCAACTTATTCATAATATATATTGGACTGTAGCTATATTCTTTTTAAAAAATGAGTAAATGTTTTTAATATTAGCATGACATTTATATAATTTAAAGAGACTTCAAGTAGCTTTCAAAACTTAAGATATGTGCCCTTAAATCTACTGAAATGTTAGTTACAAAACTGTAACATACATTTCTTGACATCTCTGCAAGAGGTTTTGATATTTCAGTATTATAAGACTAAGTAAAAAAGCAATAAATATGTGGTACAGATTTGTTGGGAATTATAACCCACTCCATTGGATCTTTACACAGAGGTAAAAGTACATCTTTAGTGCAGGGTCCCGAGGTGACAGTCTTAAAAAGCATATTCATTTCATCTTGGACTCTGAATAGCAGAGTGGACTACCATTGTAAACCCACCAGTTTCTCCGAGCCCTGTGTTGGAGGTGTGTCACACACAGTAACAGCAGTAAAGAGCCTTGCTCCCATCAAAGCCATCAGAGAAGCAAGTATCAGGAACTATACAGTAAGATATAAATACGAAATCAATAACAGGAATACATAATTTGTCACCTACATATAAATGAATTTTACTGCCAGAATCTGCAAGTCCAGACAAAGCACAAATGTATCACACAGAAGAATTCAAACAATTTTTCATTCCGTTTACTAAATAAATTTATTACAATCATCTTATTGAATTGATTATACAATTTACATCACTCTTTAAAATTATACAGAACCTTCATTATCTTTATATGAAATTTCCATTCTCAATATTCAAAGCTAGAAAAAGCACACTACAATCATTACCTTTACACCTGTAAATGTTCTGTAAGACATATCTTTTGCTATTATTTTTATTTAGGATGTTGTGAATCATAATCTGACTCCATCTAAGTCAAAAGGCTATGAAATATTAGAAGAGCAAGAGTTAGATATCTGGCAAAACAATATATTCACCTGCCTAGCAGAAGCACATAGGCACATATTTAGTTTTAAATAGCTGATTCATTTCTGAACTGTTTCCCAAATTTCTTCTTATTTTCACTCATTTTCATTATTCATCTGGAAGGAAGTGTGTTACATTACCTATGTACACATTAACTCAATCTGAAACCACCTCACTTCACTAAAAGCTAGATTAATATAATATCTTTAATATTTCTTGACCTCAAAAGAGAAATTATTGCTTTACAATACAAGACTTCCAATTGAAAAAAAAAGATTTCTTTAACAGATTTGTGATATAGCATCCTTGAAACTGGTTTGCTTCCCCTTTTCTAACTTGGTTTTGGATGTGCAAAAAATCTCACTTGTGGTGGGGGTTTTTTTGGTTGTTTTGTTTGGTTGATTGTTTTGGGTTTTTTGGTTTTTTCTGAAAAAAGAAAGCAAAACTCAGAAGAGTATGAAGCATACAACACATTAAGTTAAAACATTAGGAGAAGTTACCTGCTAGCTTGTCTGAGAAGCAACTAAGTGTTTTCTTTCTAAGCCAAATTTCAGCCTTCGTGAAATATGCTGTAGGAAGCCCAAGAGAGAAATCAACAACACAAACTGTCCAGATTAAATACAGCTTGAGAAGCAGCATTCTTGGTTCCTACCCTCAACCAAGAGGCCCCGAGGAAACACTACCATTGGCGGGTACTTCCACAAGGAATGAAGAACAGCCCTGTGATTTGCCAGTGGTATGTCACTTCCTTGTTGTCCCCGGTCCATGCAGCTGTGGAAAAGGCCATCATCCATCATTACATGGATGATGTCCTTGTGTGTGCCCCCAATGGTGATGTGCCCACCCACGTGCTTGACCTGACAATTAATGCATTGATTGTTGCAGGAGAGCTGCAGGGGAGCAAAGTTCCAAGGATGCCACCTTGGCGGTACCTGGGACTCGAAATCCGCAAGCGGATGATTGTGCTGCAGAAATTGGCCATCAAGACAAAAATCAGGACCCTCACAGATGTCCATCAACTGTGTGGGGCATTGAATTGGGTAAGACCCTGGCTAGGTCTGACCACCAAAGACCTGGCCCCCCTCTTTGAATTACTGAAAGGGGAAGGGGAGCTGAGTTCTCCTAGGGTCCTCACCCCAGAGGCCAAGAAAGCCCTGGAAAAGGTACAAAACAGCATGTCTATGTTGCAGGCAAACTGGTCTGAGCTGGACCTGCCTTTCAGATTTATCATAATGGGGAGATTGCCACACCTCCATGGGGTCATCTTTCAATGGGACCAAACAGCTAAAAAGGAACATGGCGGGGGAGATCCTCTCTTAATCATAGAGTGGGTTTTCCTCAGCCACCAGCGGTCCAAAAGAAAAAGGCCACAAGAATTGATGGCTGAACTGATTTGAAAAGCAAGATTCCGAATCAGAGAAATGGCCAGACGTGACTTTGAATGCATTCACGTTCCAATTGGACTTAAATCAGGCCAAATTACAAAAGCAATGTTAGAACACCTGCTTCAAGAAAATGAAGCTTTGCAGTTTGTCTTGGACTCCTTCACTGGTCAAATTTCCATTCATAGACCTGCCCACAAAATTTTCCATTCGGATGCCCAATTTACATTGGTATTAAAAAGTGTTTGGAGCAAAACTCCTCTGGAGGCTTTGACAGTTTTTACAGATGTGTCCGGAAGACCTCACAAGTCAGTCCTGACTTGGAGACATCCTCAAACTCAGCAGTGGGAGGCAGATATTGCTGAGGTAGAAGGATCACCTCAGGTTGCTGAGTTGGCCGCAGTCATCAGGGCTTTTGAAAGGTTCTCCAAACCATTCAATCTGGTCACAGACTCCGCGTACGTTGAGGGAGTGGTGTCCAGGGCAGAGCAGGCCATCCTGCAGGAGGTGTCTAACACCACATTCTTTCAGTTACTCTTGAAACTTGTCAAGCTAGTCTTCCACCGAGAGCAACCCCTCTTTGTGATGCATACAAGGTCACACACCGATTTGCCTGGGTTCATTGCTGAGGAAAACTGAAGGGCTGATGCTCTTGCTGCCCCTGCGGCAGTGGCCCCTTTGCCAAACATCTTTGAGCAGGCAAAAATCAGTCACCAATTGTTCCATCAAAATGTGCCTGGTCTAGTTTGCTGGTTTCATATCACCCAGGAACAGGCCAGGGCAGTCGTGACCACAGGTACCTCTTGTCAGCAGCATGCACTCCCCACTCTAAATGTGGGAGTTAACCCCAGGGGACTTAACAGCTGTGAGGTGTGGCAGGTAGATGTGACACATGTCCCCCAGTTCGGCAAGCAAAAATATGTGCACCTCTCGGTAGACACCATTCCTAGTGCAGTCTTTGCCTCCGCCCACACAGGGGAGAAATCCTGGGATGCCATCAAACACCTGGTCCAGGCTTTCTCCTTCATGGGCAACCCGAAGGCACTGAAAACCAATAAGGGGCCTGTCCTGGTTTGGGGACAAATTTGGGAGAAAACCCCTATATAGGATCCCTCTGGGAAGCAAACCCAAGTGGCCCCTCCCTCAACTGGTCCGGTAAAATAAACCTCTTTGGAGAAAAGTGGAAAAGCTATTTTACTAAACAAATGAAGTACATGCAAGTATAAAGAATGAATAATATGAAACAATAACTCCTCTCCTTCTGAAGTGAGATGGCAAATTGAGAAAGTCCTTGCCGTGGGTGTAGCTCGGCTCTCTCTCTCTCTCAGACTCTCCTCAGTCCCAGTCCCTCCGGTGCTGCTGGAAAATGCCGAGGTCCAGGCCCCGGTGGGCCGCAGGTGCAGCCCCCAGTGCTCCCCTGGGTTTTCAGTCCAGAGCAGGTTTAAACAGTTCCAAGAAAAAGGGGAAAAAACAGTCCAGGGAATTTCTCTGCCCTAGCTAGCTGAAACTAACTAAAAGCAAAAAAATAAATCTCTGTCCTGCAGTCTCTCCAAGCCTCCGCCAAACACCCCGGCCAGAGAAGAATGTGGAGGAGTCAGGCCATTTTCTCAAAACAAACTCCGTGCTTCTCCTTGCTCTTAGAACCAGTCTTAAAGGCACAGGACTCAATATACAGCACAAACAGAACAGACAACTGGGGATACAAGCGTCATAATGTTACCCTAGGACAGGGCCCATGTACCGGTCCGAGGAATTCTGCATTTTCCTGCAGCAATGGAGAGTGGAACACAAGACAGGCATCCCCCATTCCCCAACAAGCCAAACCATGGATGAGAAGACCCACCAGAAGATCAAATGGGTCCTCAAACAACAACAGCAGATTTTAAAAACAGAATCACCTTCCATCCAACTGGCCAGGGCCCTGTTCACAATTTTTTAAACTGCTCCTATGAGGTTTTGAACCTGCCAATCATCCGTTACTTTGGAGCAAACCAACAGCTAACCGTGAGAGAGAGGCCGCCAGTCATGGTCTAGGACTCTGAGACTGGACAGACAGAGGGACCTCATGAGGTGGTCATGTGGGGATGTGGATATGCTTGCTTGTCCACCCCCACTGGACTAAGGTGGTTGCCATCAAAATGGGTGAGGCTCTACATCCCAAAAGTCTCAGGGACCAAAGAAAAAAATCTCACAGGTGTCAGTCACAGCATGGAGAAGAAAAAAGAAGGATGATGACATCTGGGGCAAACTTCCCTTTCTTTCCAGTTTCCCTACCCCAAAATAATTTGTCTTTTTTAAAGTCCTTTCCAGTTGATTTGAATTGGATCCTCACCTGAGCCCAGTTCGTGATGGAGATCCATCTCCTCTCATTGACTCTGCTTGCCAGCCTCCTCTTGCCAACCAGCCAATGGATTGTGCCACAGCCAAAAGCTCATGTGTGGGCCACCCCTGCAAGATCTATGGGACACGACCACATTTGCCTTTCTGCCACCTCTGCCACCATCCCATTGTCAACCTGTCTTGTGGGGATCCCTTTTAGACCAGTTGAGTTGCCTCCAAGGCTCCTGGGAATCACTGCACAAGCCAACCGCAATGATCCTCCCCTTGGTCTCACCCTGTACCGGAATCCTCTCATAAATTCTTTCATTGAACATTGAGTTAATTTCCCTGTTAAAAACCCCTTGATCCTATGGAGGAGCTATGTTCCTGTCCTTTTCCAATTGCCCGAAGAATCCAATGAGTTGGAAATCCTTGGTTCATCCAATGCTGCCTTTTGTGTTCAGTTTGTTTTTACCCCACTCAAGGGCCAGGACAAATTATTCCAACCCATTTTCCAAACAAAAACTGTTTACACTGCTGGAACATGGTGTGACAGGATTGCCCATGTAAAAATGGCCTCCACCCTAAATTATAAACCCCTAGCCCTCCCCAAGGGATTTTTTCTTATTTGTGGTGACCGGGCATGGGCAGGCATCCCCTCTCGCCTGACAAGAGGTCCATGAACTTTAAGCTGGTTGGGCCTCTTCACCCCCAACAAAACTCACAATATGGATTGGCAGAGGAAAAATTCCACTGCAAAATTGGCTATCCAAAAGAGAGATTTGGCACAACTTGACCTGGACTGTGATTCCGAAATTATTCATTGGTCTAAATCTAAAGGAGTTGCCATCACAGTCTTTTTAATGTGGGTCTCAGCGGCAAAGGCTTTAGGTGGATTGGCCCACCTAGAGTGATGGGAGGCAAAACAAGTGAATTTGACATCCAGTGTCCTGGCCGACCTCCTGGCTGATGAAGAAATAGCAAGGCAGGCAACATTGCAAAATTGGGCAGCGATTGATTACCTCTTCCCTCATGGCCATCAATGTGAGGAGTTTGAAGGGCTGTGTTGTTTCAACTTGTCCTCAAAAACAGAGAACATCCACAAAACTATCCAGAGGATGCAGGACATGGTTAGTGAGATCAGGAGGGAGACAGACAACTGGCTGAGCAGACTTTTTAAAGACTGGGGGCTCTCAGGCTGGATCAGTTCAATTTTAAAGACTGGGTTATTAATTTTATTTATTATTGTTGTTGCTTTAATTTCTTGTGGTGTCATTAAGAGGATAATTTATAACATCACACATTCCCCCTCAGTGAACCATGCCACTCTCCAAAGTGCATCAGAAGACATGGAGCTGGAGGAAGGCCGGGAAATTGAAGGGCAAGGCCATGAAGGCTGGCCCACCCTGCAAGACTGGTTTGCCAAAAGCCATCCATGTTCAGAGCACCTTCCACCTCCAGCCCAAGTCTCTGTATTTAAAATAAAAAAGGGGGAGATGTAGTGGTGTGGGATTTTGGTTTTATTGTATGTTCTGTTAATTTATTGAATGGTTCCTCCTATGTACCCCTGTTTTTTCCCCCCAATGGTCTTTCCCTGGTTTTCTCCCCTTCAACCGTTATATGTCAATCCCCTACTCCCCCTCCTCTGGGATCTGCCTGTCATCTCAGGGCCTTCCCCTGGAGCTAGAAAGTTCTTTCAAGGGTGTCGAGTGATAGGTCAGATCCAGAGGGGCTCCCTCCTTATCATTTATGCTTGGTTTATAAAAATATCATTCACCAGTGTGACCCCCTCCATGGTGATCCCTTATTTGCTCACCCCTTGCCTCTTCTCCTTGTTCCACCTCCAAATAAAAGGTGCTGGCAAGCAGCCTGGGGGGCTCTGCCTAGGCAGTTACCTGGAGGTGAGGAGGTCCCACGCTGGGACTCCAATAAAATCTTGTGACCCACTCAGCAGAGTCCAACTTCCTATGTCCGCCATCGTTGCCTTGCACCACCTGTGCCTACCGCCGAGGTCTAGTGGTCCAAGACCCCACAGGATCGGATTAGTTGGCGCTGCCAGCTGTCCGTACCTTATCACGCCACAGTGCCTGAGCTAGCCCGAGTGAGCATGAGGAAGACCACACATTAGACACTGTGACATACATACCTAAATTCTGTTCTGGTCAGAGTGAGATTTTGTTACTTTAGGACTCATGATTTTGATAGAGGTGTAACAACATGAAGAAAACAACATGTTCAATAACCCCATGGAACACAGGTGATTAGAACTTTAGATACAAGACAGTTACTAAACAATGCATTCCTAATAGTCACACTAAAAGCTAAATATTTAAATGAAAAAAAAAGTTAAAAAATCACTTTCAGTAAAGTGTCTTGGTTTGAAAGACAGGTATCTGCTAGGGAGAGGCAGGGCCGCTCTAAGAATGGGAAATTCCAATCCCTTCCCTCCAAATTATTATAATTTAGAAGATTAAAGAGGCTTTTCAGTCAGAGCTATGGGGAAAGAAATAACAGTTCTTTACTAGAAAATTTAACAGGACAAACAAACATCAACAACTACAGCAATAACAACAATAATAAACAGAACCAAGAACCTCGATGTGGAAACCTTTGTTTCACAAGTCCGGGGCAGTCTGATCTCTTGGGACCCCGAGAGCGCCAAGCCGAAACAGTGGGACACTCTGGGGTTGATGGCTGGAAATGGTGGGTTGTCCCCAGCAGGCAGGGGATGTCCTGGCAGGCAAAGTGAGCAGTGCTGAAGAAGCTGTGATGGCTGGACAGGGCTGACCCAGATCCAGCAGGGCAGGCAAAGAGCTCCGAATTTCTGGGCGCTCCAGCAGATGATGGATGGTGATAGAATTCCCAGGACTGGACCCTCCATTAACAGTAGACTCTTCAAGCAGCTAGCAGTCGCCCGACCAACCTCTCTGATGCTGAGTGCAGGAGGGCACACTCAGCTCCCAGAGCACTGTGCCTTTCCCTCTCCCAAACTTAAGTGATCAACCCCCACCCTCGACACTTCTGCACTTCTGCACCCTCTAAGCATCAGTATTTAGTCTCTTAGCAGCTTATGGGGGGGGAAAAATTCTTTAGGGAAAGAAAAAAAAAAAAAAAAAAAAAACCACAAAACCAAACCTAACAAGCCACTAGACATTTTAGAATTCTGAGATGAAAGAACAGGAAGGCCAAATTAATTTACTACCCTACTCAAAAATGTCCACATTATTATAAACAGCAAAGAAGAAACCTCTGAAGACTTTCAGAGAAAATGAGAAAACTTACAACTGAGGACACATTTAAGTAAACTCATATACACAATACTGAAAAGCAGAAGGATAAATGTTTTGACACTTATCACTTAAACTCCTCATGTTAAGTCTTTCCTGGACCTAAATCCTTTGTGGGTGATTTGCAGGAATTCTTTAGCCAGAATTCTTTCTTACTGTTTCTAATGGGCACTTGTAAGGAAAATGTTGATTTGCTAACACTAAGAAAGAGCAGTACTGAGGCATTAGTGAGGGTGTTTTTTTAATTAGGAGTTGAAGACCTAATGGGTAATTAATTATCATGAAGCCACTCACTTACTCACTTACTCACTTCCCCTCACCAACCAACACTGGATAGGGAGGAGAATTGGAAAAAGTAAAAAAAATAAAAATCCACATCATCATCATAATAAAGAGTAATAAATTAATATAGCAATAAAAGAGGCAAATTAAAACACAAGAAGTCAAATTAATAGCGAATACAATTGCTCACTGTCTGCCAACTGATGCCTAGAGTGTCCTCAGGCAGCAACCAGAACCCCTGCTTTCTGCAGGTATGGCATATGAGTATGGCGTTCTGTGGTATGGAATGTCTCTTTGGCGAGGCTGGAGGACTTCTGCTGGCCATACTCTCCCCAGCTTCTTGTGCAGCCACTCACTGGCAGCATGAGAGACAGATGATATGATTATTATCTCACCATGAAACATCATTACTTATAAGTTTATTAGATACTGACAATGTTATTAATTACTTTTGTCCCAAGACTGTTTCAAAATTAGAATCCCCTATTGCAGAAATAATCAGTCTTGGCTTGAATTTCTAGGAAGTACAAGAGAAATGTTCTTAAAAGATCACTGCTTGTATTTCCAGACAAATTTTGTACTGCTGGTAACTTAAACAAACATAGAGATAACAAAGCAACAGGTGAAGGTAACTGGTCAAAGTAATTTACCTTAAATGACAAATAGCAAACACTGCATTGGTTATTCTGTTTCAGTGAGAATTTGTCTTGAAAATCACCTTCTTTTTCTTGCTCAGATTGCTCATGCAGCTGGAAACCTAGATGAAAAAATAGCTAGCAAACATGCACCAAGACACATTTGTTCAAAACCTGCTTCATTTTCAACTGACACCTGAGGAGAAACTAGTTAAAAGCTTGGCAGATTTAACACATGGCAAAGCATCTTTTGTTGGCAATGCTTTAAATTCCTACGAGGGAAGGTGTATCAGTGAATCAGAGGTTAGCACAGGGAAAGAAAAAGCCACTGTTACTTCCACGTTAGAAAAAATTGTTATACACAGCATCCAAAAAAATTTAGAAAACCATCAAATTTTACAAATTCATTTTAAAAATCCTTAATCAAAACTTATAAATCTCTCTGTGGAAACATATATCTTCTAAGAGTGATTTTATGTGTAGTACTAGTTTCACATGAGATAAAAGGACAGATTATCCAGATATTCCTATTCTCTGACCTTCAGAAGAGTCAAATTCTGTAGACACAGGAGAATAAATAAGTTTGGGTTTAAATCACAGTTTGATAACCTGATGATACGCTCAGATATGACAGTAGACGTCTTACTTAATGACCCAAAGGAGCTTTTTAAGTCTTCTTTCTTACACCCCACTTATATATCAATGCAAAAAATATCCAGAACTATTCAAGTGCAAGTTGATCAGATTTAAGTATGGATGGAAGTATGGATTAGAAGTATGAAGTATGGATTAGACTTCAAACAAGAAGACAAATATGTCTGAAACTTATCTGATAGTATAAAAGAAAACAAAAGAAATCAAATAAGATTGCCTGAATGACTCTACCATAATGGTAATAACCATTAAGAAGCTTTGGGGTAGCCTTTCTACAATTTAGAAGTTGCTTGGACTGAAGAGGTGTTTAAATATTTGTCCAATATATAATAAAAATTACGATTATGAAAGGGTCCGTGAGTATGAGGCACTTATTTTCTTTTTCAACTCCCAGTTCTTCTTTCTGTAACTCCCTTCAGTGTGTCTGGTTCCGTCCCGCACCGGGCGGGAGATGACCTCTGGCTAGCTCGAGTCAACACAGCCACAGAATGGTCCCGGTTCGTTTCGGCTTCTCGGCTTAGCAGCTGGACCCCAAAAGTGTTGTGACAGCAACAGCAGCAGAAGAGAAAAGGCTGCCTCTCAGCTTAGCAGGTTAAAAGGTGTTTATTAGCTCCAGAGTTGAGGAGCAGAGCAGCTCCGAGGCTGAGACGCTGAGAGAGAGATGCTGAGAGAGTTTTTTCCTCCCTCCTACCCCCTATATGCGGGGGAGGGGTTCCAGGGAGGATACTACAAGACAACAAATCAGGGAATTCAGGGGGTAACAAGGTGTGCCCACCCCCAAGCCTTGGACCACTAAAATCCACAGCTAAAGGAATTCCCCCCAGGGGGCCTATCACCTGAAGCCCTCTCCCTGAGATTTCACAACTTGGGAGGGCTCCTGGAGAGACAGGCTGCCCCAGAGCAAGGGGGGTGGGAGGACTGACAGAAAACACCTTGTTATACAGAAAACACAAAAAGGGTTACAGCATTGGGGATACAGTGAAATGAACCGTAACATAAACTTCTTATAAAAACCTAATAAAACAGTTCTGCACCACCACACTTCAGAAAGTGAGGAGAGAGATTATAGACACAACACTCTCTTTAGATTAAATAATGAGATATACACTATCAGGTCAATGGCATTCTAGAATGTATAAAAAACATTCAGATGTTCTGAAATCTGCCTTTTCTCCTAGAGGATACTGTCACATCACCTGCTCTGCAAGACACAATGAGTGTGTGAATCACAGCAAACATACAGCTCTCCACCTCCTTCTCCTGGATAGAAATAAGCTTCTGTAGACAAAAAAAAAAATCATATTTTGTTCATTTGGATCGAAGAACATAAGCCTGCCACAAGGTCCTCAGAAATGAGAAGGAACCAACCAGCTGTGTTTGGACCACCTCCATTCTGTTATTCTGATAGGAAATCCAGATTGTTTTTTGTGCAGAAAACCCTTACATTCTTGTTTTAAAAGGTTCTTTTTATGGCTAAGTATGCTCAATTATTTCATTATTAGTCAGTTTCATTTTTCGTATGTGTGAAGGAAAAGTCTGTATCACTTGGCAAAAAGGAATGGTAATGAATTTGCCAGGGGAGAAGCAGGGACAGCACAACACAACGTTTTATTTTCATTACAATCTAACCAAAATTATTGTTTGTCTCACAATTGCAATGAGTCAACAAACTTGCTTGCATGTTTTTGTACTCACAAATTATACCCATTTACACATGACAACAATTCAGCATACTTTTCGTTCGAAAGAGTAAAAAACTCCAAAGTATATTTTAAAGCTCTTTTCAAGTTTGACTTACTCTCTTTTTGAGTTCTACCCCCTGTGTGACAAAGCTTTCCAACTTAGCTGAATCCTGATGTACAGGAATGCAATTGTTTACCAGGTAGGAAAGCTGCAGGAAAGGTGTATGCTGTTCTACAGCCAGAGGACAGATATGAATATTTGTGAACTTACAAGATGTGTATGCCTTCATGCTAGACAGGACAACCGATGGACAACAACCACATGGCCAGCCCCAGTGCCTTGTAACGTACCTTCAGTCAACCTTCTCTGAGCCTGCACTTCTCTCCAAAAGATACAGGCCTGGCTGCAATGAAATAATCTGGTAGTGCTCCCCTCAAAAATAATTGGGAACAAGAAACCTATCATGGAGCTGTGCAGAGAATGTGTTCCAGTCAATCTGTGTATCAGAGAATTAGAAGGTGAGGCGTGAGGAGTGAGTGTCACAGTCACAGCATGGGAACTTAACAGACTTTTCTTCCGGAAAGGAAAAAGATACATGGTTACAAGAAGCTTTCCCTTTTGGAGGCAAGTCTGAACAATAAAGCCTGTTCTCATGTGCCTAACTCCAATCTCACACTACGGAGGAAACTGCAATTAGTATTTTCAGTGAGGCTATGAAGACTGTCCTTGCAAAAGGCAGTCTCCCTCTAGAAAACATGACAGAGTAGGCATGAGTAGAGATTGGCTCTATTATGTGTTCCACTCAACGCAGAGTTCATTTAAATTGTTCATAACAGCAATTTAGTACAATAAATTGTACTGTAACAAGTGGGGAATGACTATCTTAATGCAAAAGCAGGCTTTGTGAAGGCAGTACAAATAAAAAATACTCATCTGCCTCTTCTCAATCATCATAATGCAATTTACATGCTCTGATATATGCATTATTAATAAAAAATAACATTGAAAGTAATAGGAAAGATTCCGTTTTAATAAAATTTGCAATACTTCACAATATTTTCAAATAAAATCAATAGCAGGTGTGTTCAGCAAAAATAGGACACTTTTTTCCCCCTAGGCAAACTTTTAACTGTTGTCATGTTTAACTGTTCAGTGTCAAAGACCTACAATATTTCATCTTCAGAATAATCATCACAAAGTTAAATTTTATATATATTATATTATATTGTATTATATTGTATTATATTGTATTATATTATATTATATTATATTATATTATATTATATTATATTATATTATATTATATTGTATTTGCTAATTCCTCTATTTCAATCATGATTTTATGTATTTTCTGCATAATGATTTGTTTCTGTCCCATCTGGGGTGCCAGTTGTTTCTGCCCGTCCCAGGGACGGCAGTCATCGGGGGCTCCTTTTCCCTGGAGTTTAAATTCCCCGGCATTCCGGTGGTTTTAGAGTACTGGCCCTCTGCAAAGCTCTGTGCCAAATGCAGGAAAAGATGGAGTCTTCAAGGTTACATGCTTCGTTTATTAGTTCTTACAATTTTCTCAGTGTCCAAAAGATGTTTGCCGCAGCTCGGACATCTGGTGACTCCTCCTGTCTCTGGGCTGTCCTTATCTTTTATACTAATTGCTACGTATTCTTTATTTACTATTTATTACCAATGTCTATCACTATAACTAAAAAGGTCATCTTTACTCTGACCCAATCCTCACTAACTACTTTGTGCCAACGTCACTGCAGAAATGGAGTGAGGGAACAAGAAGGAAGAAGAAAGAGACAACACCCTAAATTCTCCATCTTGCCCCATTCACTTCAACGCCAAGAATCCCAAACTCACTGTTTTTTCACCCTGTGATATACTAAACTACTATTTTTACACTCTTGTGGCCTGCAATGCTTCCTGCAGTGCAAGAAGCCTCTCCCATGGACTGAAATCAAATCCAGTGTCTCTCTGAGCCCTGGGCTCTGGGCTGGGGTCCCAGACCCCCCTGCCCAGGCCCCTGACCCTCCAGGGCAACCAAAGGAATGCCCTGGACTCCAACAAT